>NW_017198092.1:0-19840 GCF_001704415.2 Capra hircus
ATCCTCCAGAGCAAAGGGAGATCAGAGGAGACTGTATGGAGGGTAGTCTTGCCTTTCCCTGTGAGGTGGTGGGGTAAGTCCTGCTACGGCCAAGTTCAGGAAACTGGCTCTATAGGAAAGCCATGGCAAGAAGCACTATTCTTGGAGGTTGGGACAGGGAGTTCGCAGCATGTGGGGAAAGAAAGACTTCTTCGGGGAAGAAGAGGCAACCACCGGGGGTGTGTTTGCAAGCCTCTATTTGGAAGGAACAGGGTTTGCTTATACAACTCAAGACCTCCAGATCTGCTCAGAGGACTGAAGTTCCAGAGACAGGGCCATGTATCTCCCCTTCCCTTTGAGATCCTTGCAAAGACATTCCTAGCAGATCGTGGGAGTGCCATGAAGAAGCAAGCAGCGGGAGTGTGCTTGACATCACTGGCTGCCTACCTGGGCTCAGCTCCTCAAGGGGCCTTTCTCTCCTGGTAGGCCCTATGTCCCCTTTTGGGAGAGGGTGGTGCCCTCTTCCCTCCACACTGCCAAAGGGTGGAGGTGGAGCAAACTCGTTCTCTCCGAGGTAAAAAAAAAAGACAAATTGGATGGATTTTTAAGCTCGCAAAAATCCTGCACCCCTCCAGGACCCACTCGAGCAAAACAGGTGCCCTGTGGCCCTAGGTCGGGTATGCAGGTTCACACACTGGGTGGGATCCCGTCAAAGCCAAGAATTTTCCTGACAGACCTAGGCTCACTAGAGCTCTCCTCCAGAGGAAAGGGGACAGAAAAGACGTGTGTGTGGAGGTGGCTCTGCCTTTCCAGGTCCCAATCTCAGGGATAACTGCCCCTAAGAAAGGAACTGCTGCTGCTGGCTGCTGCTAAGTTGCTTCAGTCGTGTTCGACTCTGTGCGACGCCATAGACGGTAGCCCACTAGGCTCCCCCGTCCCTGGGATTCTCCAGGCAAGAACAGTAAGTGGGTTGCCATTGGCCTTCTCCAATGCATGAAAGTGAAAATGAAAGTGCAGTCGCTCAGTCGTGTCCGACCCTCAGCGACCCCACGGACTGCAGCCTACCAGGCTTCTCCGTCCATAGGATTTTCTGAAAGGAACTGCAAGAAGCGCTTTTCCAGGAGGCTGGGAAAGGGTGTTCGCAGGATGTGGGGAAAGAGAGCCTCCTTCGGGGAAGAATAGGCGGCCACTTGTTTTGTGTTGCAAACCTCTATTTGGAAGGAACAGGTTAGCTTATACAAAGGGAGACCTCCAGATCTGCTCAGAGGACCAAAGTTGCAGAGGCAGGTCGGTGTATTTTCCCTTCACTTTGCGATCCTTGCAAAGACATTCCTTGCTGATAGATGATTCAGCAAGGGCCTTTGAGACTGTTGTTTTCTTTCCTAGGTTCAAAGATTCCTTCAGTTCCTAATATAGATATCCTAGAAATTATCTGACATCCGTGAAAATCTGATATGTCCTGGTCAAATGCTGTCAGTTATAATTCCAGTTATCATATTAAAGCATTTCAAGTCGCAGCAGTGACCAGATTACATTGTCAATTTCTATTTAATCAGGTTTTAACCATGTCCTCTATGGTTTCACACTGATGCCTTTGCAGAAATACTGCTACTTCAAGATATATGGAATATACTTTTTTTAAGCTTACCGATAATTTGTTTTGTTTGTTTGTTTGTCTTCTGGTAAGCTGGTACCAGATGGAATTTAGTCTCCTCTCTAGGTTAAGAGAACAAAGTTTTCTTAGAATGCAATTTTTGATAACAGACTATGGATTTCTTTACCTTTCATTGATTTATAATTGTTTTCATCATCTGTTTTTTTACTTTGGTAAAGTAAATAAGCCTTATTTAAGATTTTGGTACATGTAGGATGGACTAAGCTTTCCCCACTCTTGCAAGTTCCCTTAACCCTTCAGATTCTTCTCGTGGGACCAAGATCTCACTTTCCTCCAGAGGGACAATCCAAGCTTTTTATTAGTTGATCTGCCCCTGACATCAGAGTCCATTTGAGCACGAGTTGGCCTATAATTTAGGCATGAAACTATGACTACATAAAGAAAAGGTGACTTTAGGATTCAGGGATGGCCATGATATGCCTTGCACTTCAGAGAAAATGGGTTAAAATGATTTTTTTTTCTTCAAAACTGCACAGCCAGTTCTTTCAGCATATGCAATTGAAAACATCTAGTCATTAGGTCAGTTTTCATTCCAATCCCAAAGAAAGGCAATGACAAAGAATATTCAAGCTGCTGCACAATTGCACTCATCTCACACACTAGTAAAGTAATGCTCAAAATTCTCCAAGTTCACATGAACTGTGAACTTCCAAATGTTCAAGAGGGATTTAAAACATGCAGAGAAACCAGAGATCAAACTGCCAACATCCACTGGATCATTGAAAAAGCAAGAGAGTTCCAGAAAAAAAGACATCTATTTCTGCTTTATTGACTATGCCAAAGCCTTTGACTGTGTGGATCACAATAAACTGGGAAAATTCTGAAAGAGATGGGAATACCAGACCACCTGACCTGTCTCTTGAGAAACCTGTATGCAGGTCAGGAAGAAACAGTTCGAACTGGACATGGAACAACAGACTGGTTCTAAATAGGAAAAGGAATATGTCAAGGCAGTGTATTGTCACCCTGCTTATTTAACTTATATGCAGAGTACATCATGAGAAACACTGGGCTGGAGGAAGCACACGCTGGAATCCAGATTGCTGGGAGAAATATCAAGAATCTCAGATATGCAGATGACACCACCCTTATGGCAGAAAGTGAAGAAGAACTAAAGAGTCTCCTGATGAAAGTGAAAGAGGAGAGTGAAAAAGTTAGCTTAAAGCTCAGCATTCAGAAAACTAAAATCATTGCATCCAGTCTCATCACTTCATGGCAAATAGATGGGAAAACATTGGAAACAGCAGCAGACTATTTTGGGGGGCTTGGAAATCACTGCAGGTGATGTCTGCCTCCATGAACTTAAAACGTATTTATGACTTGGAAGAAAAGTGATGACCAAACTAGACAGCATATTAAAAAGCCGAGACGTTGCTTTGCCAACAAAGATCCATCCAGTCAAGGCTATGGTTTTTCCATATGTCATGGATGGATATGAAAGATGTACTATAAAGAAAGTGACAGCTGAAAATTGGATGCTTTTGAACTGTGGTGTTGGAGAAGATGCTTGTAGGTCGCTTAGACTACAAGGAGACGCAACCACTCCATCCTAAAGGAAATCAGGTCTGAATATACATTGGAAGGACTAATACTGAACCTGAAAGTCCAATACTTTGGCCACTTGATGTGAAGAGCTGACTCACTTGGAAGTTGCTTTGATTTGCCTGTGAGTGTGGGAGCCCTCCCTGGGCAAAGGGCCTCAGGGGTCATTGCCACTGAATCACGACCTCCAAGCAAGCGCATTCCAGCTGTGTGACATTCAGGAAGCAGGAGACTGGGAAAACTATCTTCCTTAGAGGAAGGAAAGTCATCCACAGAGAGTGTGTTTTCAGGCCTCTCTTTGCAGCAAGTGTTTTGCTTCTCAGACATCAGAGCTGCAGGCTTGCTCTGAGGGCCTCAATTGCAGAGTCAGGGCTGTGTGTCTCACTGCACTTTCCAAGCATTGCAGACACATTCCTAGGTTGGAGCAGTGCTTCCCATGAGAAAGAAGCCTCGGGAGTGTGTCTGAGCGGGCTGAGTGCCATGCTAGGGTCACCTAGTCGAGGGCACCTTGCACATCCAATGGGCCCCAGGCGAGTAGCTATGGACCGGCCCTTCGGTTGAGACATCCCAAAGCAGGGAACAAAGCTAGCTCTGTCAGAAGGAGGAAAACAGCAATGGGATGGATTTTCAAGCAGTTGCTAAGTCACACCACGTTAGGGCTCCCCGGGAAAGAAATGCGAATTTTGGCCTCTAGGCCCAGTATCCAGATGTGTGCACAGGATATTTTCCCCACAGGATTCAAGAATGTTCCAGACAGACCTAAGCTCACTAGCTCTCTCCTGCAGAGGAAATGAAATATTGTTGCTGAACCACGAAAAGATGCTGGGATTCTTGGCTTATGGAGGAGAAGAATTCAATCCAGGGCCCAAGACGAGGCTTGATTGCTCAGAGCTTTTGTGCAATAGAGTTTTATTAAAGGAGAAAGGAGATAGAGAAAGCTTCTGACAGAGACATCACAAGGGGCAGAAAGCGTACCCCCTTGCTAGTGTTAGTAATGGAGTTATATACTCTCCAATAAGTTATGACAACGAACAAAAGAATGTCTGGAGGTTGTAAAGACTCACTAGACCTACTCCCATAATTTACATTTTAAGATAACAGGATTAGCCAGAAGGTTTTTTCCAGAGACCGTCCTCAAGAAGGATGCATGATTGTTATATAATCCTAAGGAATGTAGAGGGAAAAACAGTTTGTCCTTCCTTCCTCCTTGAGAATTCTAGACCCCTCTCTCCTTGGGGACCCTTGAACTTCTTAGAAACCTGCCTTGGCAAT
Organism: Capra hircus; assembly: GCF_001704415.2. Classification (NCBI taxonomy): domain Eukaryota; kingdom Metazoa; phylum Chordata; class Mammalia; order Artiodactyla; family Bovidae; genus Capra; species Capra hircus. The sequence continues at coordinate 4,469 of NW_017198092.1, forward strand.
GACTCTCTCAGAAACATGATTGAACAGCCGTTTGGAGCTTCCTTTGACTTTCCCTGGGAGGGAGGGAGCCCTCCCTGAGCACAGGGCCTCAGGGGCCATGGCCAATGAAAAATAATCTCCCAGCAAGTGCTTTTCAGCCCTGTGTGACTCTCAGCCCACAGGAGGCTGAGAAAACTCTCTTCCTTGGAGGAAGGAAAGGCAGCCCAAGAGTGTGTTTTCAGGCCTGTATCTTGCAGCAAGTGTTTGGCTTGTTAGACAGAAGACCTGCAGGCCTGTTCCAACAGACTCAATGCCAGAATCAGGGCCTTGTGTCTCCCTGCAGTTTCCTGGCCTTGCAAACACATTCCTAGGTGAGAGCAGTCCTGCCCATGGGGAAGCAGGCTGCGGGAGTGTGTCTGAGGGGGCCAGGTGTCATGCTGGGGTCACCTGGTCGAGGGCACCTTGCACCTCCAATGGACCCCAGGCAAGGAGTTGCAGGCCACCACCTTGCTTCTGAAATCCCAAAATGGGGAGCAAAGCTCGCTCTGTCAGAGGGAAGAAAACAGCAACAGGATGGATTTTCAAGCAGTTGCTAGGCTGTACTGCGTTAGGGCTCCAAGGAAGGAAAATGCGAATTTTAGCCCCTACGACTGGTATCCAGGTGGGCTCCCAGGATGATTTCCCCGCAGGATCCAAGAACGTTCCAGACAGACCTGGGCTCACTAGCTCCCTCCTGCAGAGGAAACATGAGAGAACAGCTGTTTGGAGGTTGCTTTGACTTCCCCTGGGAGGGTAGGATCCCTCCCTGGGTGCAGGGCCTCAGGGGCCATTGCCGCTGAGAAATGCCCTCGAAGCCAGACCTTTGCCAGCCTTGTATGACTCAGCACGGAGGAGACTGGAAAAGCTCTCTTCCTTGGAGGAAGGAAAGGCAGCCCCAGAGAGTGTGTTTTCACACCTGTATCTTGCAGCAAGTGTTTGGCGTCTCAGACGTCAGACCTCCAGGCCTGCTCCAACGGCCTCAGTTCCAGAGTCAGGGCCGTGTGTCTCCCTGCATTTTCTGAGCCTTGGGAACACATTCCTAGGTCAGAACAGTCCTGCCCATGGGGAAGGAGGCTGCGGGAGTGTGTCTGAGGGGGTCGGGTGCCATGCTGGGGTCCAATAGACCCGGTACCTCCAATAGACCCCAGGACAACAGCGGTGGGGCTCCCCCTGGCTTCCGAAATGCCAAAGCGAGAAGCAAAGCTAGCTCTATCAGAAGGAAGAAAAGAGCAATCGGATGGATGTTCAGGCTGTTGCTGGGCCGCACCACTTCAGGGTCCCCCCCGAGAGGAACAGGCGCCCTGTGGCCCCTAGGTCCGATATGCAGGTTAACACACAGGGTGTGTCCCCATAGGAGCCAAGAATTTTCCTGACAGACCTAGGCTCACTAGAGCTCTCCTACAGGGCAAAAGGGGTAGAACAGACTGTGGATGTGACTCTGCCTTTCCCAGCGAGCATGGGGCCCTCCCTACGGCCCTGGGCTCCAGGGAAAATTGTCCTTGAAAAATGACCTCCAAGAAGCGCTTTTTCAGCAGGCTGGGATGCAGAGTTCACAGGATGCGGGGAAAGTGATCGTCCTTCAGGGAAGAAGAGGCAGCCACCCAGTGTGTGTTTGCAAGCCTGTATTTGGAAGAAACTGGTTAGCTCCTTCAAGGGGAGACCTCCAGGTCTGCTCAGAGGACCGAAATTCCAGAGGCAGCACCATGCATCTCCCCTGTCCTTTCTGAGCCTTGGAAAGACATGCCTAGCTTATAGCGGTATTGCTCATGAAGAAGCAGGATGCAGGAATGTGTCAGACATGACTGGGTGCCTTCCTGGGTTCAGCTCCGTGAGGGGCCTTTCCACTCAAAGTAGGTCCCATGCCTCCTTGGGGAGGAAGTGGGGCCCGCTTGCCTCCAAATTGCCAAAGGCTGGAACAAAGCTAGTTCTATCAGAGGTAAGAAAAGAGCAATTGGATGGATGTGGAAGCTGTTGCTGGGCCGCACTGCTTCAGGCCCCCCACCCCTCCGCCCCCGAGAGAAACAGGCGCCCTGTGGCCCCTAGGTCCTGGATGCAGTTTCACACATAGAATGTGTCCCCATAGGAGCCAAGAATTTTCCTGACAGACCTAGGCTCACTAGAGCTCTCCTACAGAGCAAAGGGGATGGGACAGATGTGTGGCTGTGGCTCTGCCTTTCCCTGGGAGTGTGGAGCCGCTCCCTATGGCCCCGGGCTCCAGGGGAAGTTGCCCCTGAATAATGACCTCCAAGAAGCGCTTTTCCAACTGGCTGAGACGTGGAGTTCTCAGGATGCAGGGAAAGCGAGTGTCCTTCGGGGAAGCAAAGGCAGTCACCTGTTATCATGACTTACTAGAATAGTAGGTACCTTCTCCGGTTGGGCAGAGGCCTTCCCTACCTGATCTGAAAAAGAAAATGAAGTAGCTCGCTGATTTGAGAAATAATTCCCAGACTTGGGTTTCCAACCAGTATAGAATCCGACAATGGCCCTGTCTTTGTAGCCGCGTTAATTAACAGGTATGTGAAGCTCTAAATATCAGTGGAAATTACATACAGCATATAGGCCCCAGTGTTCTGGAATGGTGGAAAGAAACAACCAAACTCTTGAAGAGACACTTTCAAAATGGATCATAGAGACTGACTGTACGTGGATGGGCTTGCTTCCGGCAGACTTACTCATATTACGGGTAACCACACGTTCCCACAGTTGTTGTCCTTATGAAATTTTCTATGGGAGACCCCCTCCCACAGTGAGGCAGGTGTTAGCAGATTTGCCACAAGTAAGGGGGTGGGATTTCACAGCAGATGGAACAATTAGGTAAGGTAATAAATCAGGTAACTAAGTTTGTATAAAAAAGAATATCATTCCCCCTTGAGGAACAGATTCATGAATTTGTGCTCAGTGATCAGGTGTGGCTCAATGACTGGAAACACAATTCCTTGGCCTGACATCGGAAAGGTCCTTATACTGTTGTTTTAGCCACAATTCTGAAAGAGATGGGAATACCAGACCACCTAACCTGCCTCTTGAGAAATCTGGATGAAGGTCAGGAAGCAACAGTTAGAGCAGGACATGGAACAACAGACTGGTTCCAAAAAGGAAAAGGAGTATGTCAAGGCTGTATATTGTCACCCTGTTTATTTAACTTCTATGCAGAGTACATCATGAAAAATGCTGGGATGGAAGATACATAAGCTGGAATCAAGATTGCCGGTAGAAATATCAATCAACTTAGATATGCAGATGACACCACCATTATGGCAGAACGTGAAGAGGAACGGGTATGTCGGGGAACTTCTTGAGTTGCAGCAAGGGTGTGAAGGACCCATTGGAAGTTCCAGAGGTTAGGTGTGGTTAGTCTCGAGATGCCTCAGCGGAAATGGGCCTCATGTCGCCTGGAATGGAGAGGCTCCTGGATATTCCCGAGTTTCAGCAGGTGCTCTCGAGTTACGACGGGGATTCAGGGACCCGCTCTGGCGGCCGCAGGAAAGGCCAGTTATCATGCGTGTTGCTAGGGGGCCTCTCGTGATTCCTCTCCCGATCGATGCCGGGGCCTAAGACCTTGTGTGGAGTCGGGGCCGGAAGCTGAGGATTCCCCTCCAGTGCTGACATGGATCTTGGGGTACTTCTGGAGTCTCCCCAGGGGAGTCAGTCCTCGTCTCGAGTGGGGGCATGCACGTGCGCTTTCCTCCCGAGATGTAGCAGCAGTGTCACGCTTCCCTTCGCGGGGATCAAGGGATCTGTGGCTTTCCCTCGAGGCTTTCCCACCAGGCTTTCCCACGAGGCTTTCCCACAGGGCTGTCCCACGTGCCACCGTGGTGTGAGTCGATCCTCGGCTTGAAAGTCGAGGCAGTGCAGGGAAAACAGATTTCCCTGGAATGGACTGAGACATCTGGGGGACTCAGGGAATGGTGGCACGACCCTGGAGATCCTCTCGCCTTTCCGGCGGAGAGGGCCTCCTCTTGAGATGCGACGGGAACACCGGGAATTCTTTTCCGACAACGCAGGGAAAGGATCCCTCCTCTCGAGCTAGGAGGCGGAAACGGGGCTCCTCTGGATGTGGGCGGGACTCTCGTGCTTCCTCTCGAGTGAAGACGGGTATGTCAGGGAACTTCTTGAGTTGCAGCAAGGGTGTGAAGGACCCTTTGGAAGTTCCAGAGGTTAGGTGTGATTAGCCTCGAGACGCCTCTAGGGAAATGGGCCTCATCTCGCCTGGAGGGGAGTACCTCCTGAATTTTCTCGAGTTGTGGCAGGCGCTCTAGACTTACGACGGGGACTTCAGGAACCCGCTCTGGTGGCCTCAGGAAAGGCCAGTCCCCATGCGAGTTGCTCGGGGGCCTCTTGTGATTCCCCTCCCGTTAATGCCGGGACCTAAGGTCTTGTGTGGAGTTGGTGCCGGAACCTGAGGATTCCTCTCCAGTGCTGACATGGATCTTTGGGTAATTCTGGAGTCTCCCCAGGGGAGTCAGTCCTCATCTTGAGTGGGGGCATGCACGTGCGCTGTCCTCCCGAGCTGTAGCAGCAGTGTCACGATTCCCTTTGCGTGGATCAAGAGATCTGTGGCTTTCCCTCGAGGCTTTCCCACGAGGCTTTCCCACGTGGCTTTCCCACAAGGCTGTCCCAGGAGCCACCATGGTGTGAGTCGATCCTCGGCTTGAAAGTCGAGGCAGTGCAGGGAAAACAGGTTTCCCTGGAATGGACTGAGACATCTGTGGGACTCAGGTAATGGTGGACGACCCTGGAGATCCTCTCGCCTTTCCGGCGGAGAGGGCCTCCTCTTGAGATGCGACGGGAACGCCTGGAATTCTTTCCCGACCACGCAGGGAAAGGATCCCTCCTCTCGAGCTAGGAGGCGGACACGGGGCTCATCTGGATGTGGGCAGAACTCTCGTGCTTCCTCTCGAGTGGAGACGGGTATGTCGGGGAACTTCTTGAGTTGCAGCAAGGGTGTGAAGGACCCTTTGGAAGTTCCAGAGGTTAGGTGTGATTAGCCTCGAGACGCCTCAGCGGAAATGGGCCTCATCTCGCCTGGAGGGGAGAACCTCCTGGATTTTCTCGAGTTGCGGCAGGTGCTCTCGACTTACGACGAGGACCTCAGGGACCCGCTCTGGTGGCCTCAGGAAAGGCCATGCCCGATGCGAGTTGTTCGGGGTCCTCTCTGGATTCCTCTCCCGACGATGCCGGGGCCTAAGATCTTGTGTGGAGTCGGTGCCGGTCATGAGCATTCCTCTCCAGTGCTGACATGGATCCTGGGCTTCTTCTGGAGTCTCCCCAGGGGAGTCAGTCCTCGTCTCGAGTGGGGGCATGCACGTGCGCTTTCCTTCCGAGCTGTAGCAGCAGTGTCACGCTTCCCTTCGCGAGGATCAAGGGATCAGGGGCTTTCCCTCGAGGCTTTCCCACGAGGCTTTCCCACGAGGCTTTCCCACAGGGCTGTCCCAAGTGCCACCGTGGTGTGAGTCGATCCTCGGCTTGAAAGTCGAGGCAGTGCAGGGAAAACAGGTTTCCCTTGAATGGACTGACACATCTGGGGGACTCTGGGAATGGTGGCACGTCCCTGGAGTTCCTCTCGCCTTTCCTGTGAAGAGCGCCTCCTCTTGAGATGCGACGGGAACGCCGGGAATTCTTTCCCGACCACGCAGGGAAAGGATCCCTCCTCTCGAGCTAGGAGGCGGAAACGGGGCTCCTCTGGATGTGGGCAGGACTCTCGTGCTTCCTCTCGAGTGGAAACGGGTATGTCGGGGTACTTGTTGAGTTGCAACAATGGTGTGAAGGACCCTTTGTAGGTTCCAGAGTTTAGGTGTTATAAGCCTGGAGACGCCTCAGCGGAATTGGATCTCATCTCGCCCGGATGGGAGAACCTCCTGGATTTTCTCGTGTTGGGGCAGCTGTTCTCGACTTACGACGGGGACCTCAGGGACCCGCTCTGGTGGCCTCAGGAAAGGCCAGTCCCCATGCGAGTTGCTCGGGGGACTCTCGGGGGCATCTAAGGTTTCCTCTCCCGTCGATGCTGGGGCCTAAAACCTTGTGTGGAGTCAGTGCCGGAACCTGAGGATTCCTCTCCAGTGCTGACATGGATCTTGGGGTACTTCTGGAGTCTCCCCAGGGTAGTCAGTCCTCGTCTCGAGTGGGGGCATGCACGTGCGATTTCCTCCTGAGCTGTAGCCGCAGTGTCACCCTTTCCTTCACGTGGAACAAGGGATCTGTGGCATTCCCTCGAGGCTTTCCCACGAGGCTTTCCCACGAGGCTTTCCCACAGGGCTGTCCCACGTGCCACCGTGGTGTGAGTCTATCCTCGGCTTGAAAGTCAAAACAGTGCAGAGAAAACAGGTTTCCCTGGAATGGACTGAGACATCTGGGGAACTCTGGGAATGCTGGCATGACCCCGGAGTTCCTCTCGCCTTTCCTGTGGAGAGCGCCTCCTCTTGAGATGCGACGGGAACGCCGGGAATTCTTTCTCGAGCACGCAGGGAAAGGATCCCTCCTCTCGAGCTAGGAGGTGGAAACGGGGCTCCTCTGGATGTGGTCGGGACTCTCGTGCTTCCTCTCGAGTGGAGACGGGTATGTCAGGGAACTTCTTGAGTTGCAGCAAAGGTGTGAAGGATCCTTTGGAAGTTTCAGAGGTCAGGTGTGATTAGCCTCAGGACGCCTCAGCAGAAATGGGCCTCATCTCGCCTGGAGGGGAGAACCTCCTGTATTTTCTCGAGTTGCGGCAGGTGCTCTCGACTTACGACGGGGACCTCAGGGACCCGCTCTAGTGGCCTCAGGAAAGGCCAGTCCCCATGCGAGTTGCTCGGGGGCCTCTCAGGATTCCTCTCCCGTCGATGCCGGGGCCTAAGATCTTGTGTGGAGTCGGTGCCGGAACCTGAGGATTCCTCTCCAGTGCTGACATGGATCTTGGGGTACTTCTGGAGTCTCCCCAGGGGAGTCAGTCCTCGTCTCGAGTGGGGGCATGCACGTGCGCTTTCCTCCCGAGCTGCAGCAGCAGTGTCACGCTTCCCTTCGCGTGGATCAAGGGATCTGTGGCTTTCCCTCGAAGCTTTCCCACGAGGCTTTCCCATGAGGCTTTCCCACGAGACTTTCCCACGAGGCTTTCCCACCAGGCTTTCCCACAGGGCTGTCCCACGTGCCACCGAGGTGTGAGTCGATCCTTGGCTTGAAAGTCGAGGCAGTGCAGGGAAAACAGGTTTCCCAGGAATGGACTGAGACGTCTGGAAGACTCTGGGAATGGTGGCACGACCCTGGAGTTCCTCTCGTCCTTTCCTGTGGAGAGCGCCTCCAATTGAGATGCGACGGGAACGCCGGGAATTCTTTCCCGACCACGCAGGGAAAGATCCCTCCTCTCGAGCTATGAGGCGGAAACGGGGCTCCTCTGGATGTGGGCGGGACTCTCGTGCTTCCTCTCGAGTGGAGACGGGTACGTCGGGGAACTTCTTGAGTTGCAGCAATGGTGTGAAGGACCCTTTGGAAGTTCCAGAGGTTAGGTGTAATTAGCCTGGGGACGCCTCAGAGGAAATGGGCCTCATCTCCCCTGGAGGGGAGAACCTCCTGCATTTTCTCGAGTTGGTGCAGGTGCTCTCGACTTAAGACGGGGACCTCAGGGACCCGCTCTGGTGGCCTCAGGTAAGGCCAGTCCCCATGCGAGTTGCTCGGGGGCCTCTCGGGATTTCTCTCCCGTCGATGCCGGGGTCTAAGACCTTGTGTGGAGTCGGTGCCGGAACCTGAGGATTCCTCTCCAGTGCTGACATAGATCTTGGGGTACTTCTGGAGTCTCCCCAGGGGAGTCAGTCCTCATCTCGAGTGGAGGCATGCACGTGCGCTTTCCTCCCAAGCTGTAGCAGCAGTGTCACGCTTCTCTTCGCATGGATCAAGGGATCTGTGGCTTTCCCTCGAGGATTTCCCTAAGGGCTGTGCCAAGTGCCACCGTGGTGTGAGTGGATCCTCGTCCTGAAAGTCGAGGCAGTGTAGGGAAACAGGTTTCCCTGGAATGGACTGAGACATCTGGGGGACTCTGGGAATGGGTGCACGAATCTGGAGTTCCTCTCGCCTTTCCTGTGGATAGCGCCTCCTCTTGAGATGAGTCGGGAACTCCGGGAATACTTGACCGACCACTCAGTGAAAGGATCCCTCCTCTCGAGCTAGGAGGCAGTAACGGGGCTACTCTGGATGTGGGCGGGACTCTCCTGCTTCCTCTCGAGTGGAGAGGTGTATTTCGGGGAACTTCTTGAGTTGCAGCTAGGGTTTGAAGGCCCGTTTGTTAGTTCCAGACGCTTGTTGAATAGCCTCGAGACGCGTCATCGGATATGGGCCACATCTCGCCTGGAGGGGAGAACCTCCTGGATTTTCTCGAGTTGCAGCAGGAGCTCTCGACTTACGACTTGGACCTCAGAGACCCGCTCTGTTGCCTCATGAAAGGCCAGTCCCCATGCAAGTTGCTCGGGCACTCTCCACAGGAAACGAGAGAGGAACTCCAGTGTCGTGCCACCATTCCCAGAGTCCCACAGATGTCTCAGTCCATTCAAGGGAAACCTGTTTTCCTTGCACTGCCTTGACTTTCAAGCCTAGGATCGACTCACACCACGGTGGCACGTGGGACAGCCCACTGGGAAAGCCTCGTGGGAAAGCGTCATGGGAAAGCCTCGAGGGAAAGCCACAGATCCCTTGATCCACGCGAAGGGAAGCATGACACTGCTAGGGACCCACTCCCCTGGGGAGTCACTCTGGTGGCCTCAGGAAAGGCCAGTCCCCATGCGAGTTGCTCGGGGGCCTCTCGGGATTCCTCTCTCGTCGATGCCGGGGCCTAAGATCTTGTGTGGAGTCGGTGCCGGAACCTGAGGATTTCTGTCCAGTGCTGACATGGATCCTGGGGTACTTCTGGAGTCTCCCCAGGGGAGTCAGTCCTCGTCCCGAGTGGGGGCATGCACGTGCGCTTTCCTCCAGAGCTGTAGCAGCAGAGTCTCGCTTCCCTTCGCGTGGATCAAGGGATCTGTGGCTTTCCCTCGAGACTTTACCACGAGGCTTTCCCACGGGGCTTTCCCATAGGGCTGTCCCACGTGCCACCGTGGTGTGAGTCGATGCTCGGCTTGAAAGTCGAGGCAGTGCAGGGAAAACACATTTCCCTGGAATGGACTGAGACATCTGTGGGACTCAGGTAATGGTGTCACGACCCTGGAGTTCCCCTCGTCTTTCCTGTCGAAAGCGCCTCCTCTTGAGATGCGACAGGAACGCCGGGAATTCTTTCCCGAACACGCAGGGAAAGGATCCCTCCTCTCGAGCTAGGAGGCGGACACGGGGCTCCTCTGGATGTGGGCGGGACTCTCGAGCTTCCTCTCGAGTGGAGACGGGTATGTCGGGGAACTTTTTTAGTTGCAGTAAGGGTGTGAAGGACCCTTTGTAAGTTCCAGAGGTTAGGTGTGAATGGCCTCGAAACGCCTCAGTGGAAATGGGCCTCATCTCGCCTGGAAAGGGAGAACCTCTAGGATTTTCTCGAGTTGCGATAGGTGCTCTCGACTTACGACGGGGACCTCAGGTACCTGCTCTGGTGGCCTTTGGAAAGTCCAATCCCTATGCGAGTTGCTCGGCGCCTCTCGGGATTCCTCTCCCGTCGATGCCGGGGCCTACGATCTCGTGTGGAGTGGGTGCCGGAACCTGAGGATTCTTCTCCAGTGCTGACATGGATCTTGGGGTACTTCTGGAGTCTCCCCAGTGGAGTCAGTCCTCGTCTCGAGTGGGTCGATGCACGTGCGCTTTCCTCCCGAGCTGTAGTAGCAGTGTCAAGCTTCCCTTCGCGTGGATCAAGGGATCTGTGGCTTTCCCTCGAGGCTTTCCCACAAGGCTTTCCCACGAGGCTTCCCCACAGGGCTGTCCCACGCGCCACCGTGGTGTGAGTTGATCCTCGGCTTGAAAGTCGAAGCAGTGTAGGGAAAACAGGTTTCCCTGGAATAAACTGAGAAATCTGGGGGACTCTGGGAATGGGGCCTGATCCTGGAGTTCCTCTCGCCTTCCTGTGGAGAGCGCCTCCTCTTGAGATGCGACGGGAACGCTAGGAATTCTATCCGAACACGGAGGGAAAGGATCCCTCCTCTCGAGCTAGGAGGCGGAAACGGGGCTCCTCTGGATGTGGGCGGGATTCTCGTGCTTCCTGTCGAGTGGAGACGGGTATGTCCGGGGAACTTCTTGAGTTGCAGCAAGGGCGTGAAGGACCCTTTGGAAGTTCCAGAGGTAAGGTGTGATTAGCCTCGAGATACCTCAGCGGAAATGGGACTCAGCTCGACTGGAGGGGAGAACCTCCTGGATTTTCTCGAGTTGCGGCAGGTGCTCTCGACTTACGACGGGGACCTCAGGGACCCGCTCTGTTGGCCTCAGGAAAGGCCAGTCCCCATGCGAGTTGCTCTGCGGCCTCGCGGGATTCCTCTCCCGTCGATACCGGGGCCTAAGACCTTGTGTGGAGTTGGTGCCGGAACCTGAGGATTTCTCTCCAGGGCTGACATGGATCTTGGGGTACTTCTCGAGTCTCCCCAGGGGTGTCAGTCCTCGTCTCGAGTGGGGCCATGCACGTGCGCTTTCCTCCCGAGCTGTAGTAGCAGTGTCACGCTTCCCTTCGCGTGGATCAAGGGATCTGTGGCTTTCCCTCGAGGCTTTCCCACGAGGCTTTCCCACAGGGCTGTCCCACGTGCCACCGTGGTGTGAGTCGATCCTCGGCTTGAAAGTCGAGGCAGTGCAGGGAAACAGGTTTCCTGGAATGGACTGAGACATCTGAGGGACTGTGGGAATGGTGGCACGACCCTGGAGTTCCTCTCGCCTTTCCTGGTGGAGAGCGCCTCCTCCTTGAGATGCGACGGGAACGCCGGGAATTCTTTCCCGACCACGCAGGGAAAGGATCCCTCCTCTGAGGCTATGGAGGCGGAAACGGGGCTGCTCTGGATGTGGGCGGGACTCTCGTCCTTCCTCTCGAGTGGAGACGGGTATGTCGGGGAACTTCTTGAGTTGCAGCAAGGGTGTGAAGGACCCTTTGGAAGTTCCAGAGGTTAGGTGTGATTAGCCTCGAGACGCCTCAGCAGAAATGGGCCTCATCTCGCCTGGAGGGGAGAACCTCCTGGATATTTCTCGAGTTGCGGCAGGTGCTCTCGACTTAAGACTGGGACCTCAGGGACCCGCTCTGGTGGCCTCAGGAAAGGCCAGTCCCCATGCGAGTTGTTCGGGGGCCTCTCGGGATTCCTCTCCCGTCGATGCTGGGGCCTAAGACCTTGTGTGGAGTCTGTGCCAGGAACCTGAGGATTCCTCTCCAGTGCTAACATGGATCTTGGGTACTTCTGGAGTCTCCCAGGGGAGTCATTCCTCGTCGCGAGTGGGGACAAGCACGTGGGTTTTCCTCCCGAGCTGTAGCAGCTGTGTCACTCTTCCCTTCGCGTGGATCATGGGATCTGTGGCTTTCCCTCGAGGCTTTCCCAGGAGACTTTCCCACGAGGCTTTCACACAGGGCTGTCCCACATGCCACCGTGGTGTGAGTCGATCCTCAGCTTGAAAGTCGAGGCAGTGCAGGGAAAACAGGTTTCCGTGGAATGGAATGAGACATCTGGGGGAGTGTGGGAAAGGTGGCACGAACCTGGAGTTCCTCTCGCGTTTCAAGTGGAGAGCGCCTCCTCTTGAGATGCGACAGGAATCGCCGGGAATTCTTTCCCGACCACGCAGGGAAAGGATCCCTCCTCTAGAGCTATGAGGCGGAAACGGGGCTCCTCTGTATGTGGGCGGGACTCTCGTCCTTCTTCTCGAGTGGAGTCGGGTATGTCGGGGAACTTCTTGAGTTGCAGCAAGGGTGTGAAGGATCCCTTGGGAAATTCCAGCGTTTAGGTGTGATTAGCCTCGAGGAGCCTCATCGGAAAAGGGCCTCATCTCGCCTGGAGGGGAGAACCTCCTTGGATTTTCCAGAGTTGCGGCAGGTGCTCTCGACTTACGCACGGGGACCTCAGGGACCCGCTCTGGTGGCCTCAGGAAAGGCCAGTCCCCATGCCAGTTGCTCGGGGGCCTCTCGGGATTCTTCTCCCGTCGATGCCGGGGCCTAAGACCTTAGTGTGGAGTCGGTGCCGGAACCTGAGGATTCCTCTCCAGTGCTGACATGTATCTTGGGGTACTGCTGGAGTGTCCCCAGGGGAGTCACTCCTCGTCTCGAGTGGGGGCATGCACGTGCGCTTTCCTTCCGAGCTGTAGCATCAGTGTCACGCTTCCCATCGCGTGGATCAAGGGATCACTGGGTTTCCCTGGAGGCTTTCCCACGAGGCTTTCCCACGAGGCTTTCCCACAGGGCTGTCCCACGTGCCACTCGTGGTGTGAGTTGATCCTCTGGCTTGAAATTCGAGGGCAGTGCAGGGAAAACAGGTTTCCCTGGAATGGACTGAGACATCTGGGGGACTCATGGGAATGATGGCACGACCCTGGAGTTCCTCTCGCCTTTCATGTAGAGAGCGCCTCCTCTTGAGATCAGAACTGGAACAGCCGGGAATTCCTTTCCTGACCACGCAGGGCAAACGGATCCCTCCTCTAGAGCTATGAGGCGGAAACGGGGTACCTCTGGATGTGGACGGGACTCTCGTGCTTCCTCTCGAGTGGAGACGGGTATGTCGGGGAACTTCTTGAGTTGCAGCAAGGGTGTGAAGGACCCTTTGGAAGTTTCCAGAAGTTAGGTGTGATTAGACCTCGAGACGCCTCATGCGGTAAATGGGCCTCATTCTCGCCTGGAAGGGGAGAACCTCCTGGATTTTCTCGAGTTGCGGCAGGTGCTCTCGACTTACGACTGGGAACTCAGGGACCCGCTTCTGGTGGCCTCAGGAAAGGCCAGTCCCCTTGCGAGTTGCTTCGGGGGCCTCTCGGGATTCCTCTCCCGATCGATTGCCGGGGCCTGAAGACCTTGTGTGGAGTCTGGTGCCGGAACCTGAGGATTCCTCTCCAGTGCTGACATGGATCTTGGGTACTTCTGGAGTCTCCCCAGGGGAGTCATTCCTCGTCTCGAGTGGGGACATGCACGTGGCGGTTTCCTCCCGAAGCTGTAGCAGCAGTGTCACGCATTCCCTTCGCGTGGATGCAAGGGATCTGTGGCTTTCCCTGGAGGCTTTCCCACGAGGCTTTCCCACAAGGCGTTCCCACATGCTGTCCCACGTGCCACCGTGGTGTGAGTCGATCCTCGGCTTGAAAGTCGAGGCAGTGCAGGGAAAACTGGTTTCCCTGGATATGGACTGAGCATCTGGGGGACTCTGGGAATGGTGGCACGACCCTGGAGTTCCTCTTGCCTTTCCTGTGGAGAGTGCCTCCTCTTGAGATGCGACGGGAACGCCGGGAATTCTTTCCCGACCACGCAGGGAAAGGAATCCCTCCTCTCGAAGCTAGGAGGCGGAAACGGGGCTCCTCTGGATGTGGCGGGACTCTCGTGCTTCTTCTCGAGTGGAGACGGGTATGTCGAGGAACTTCTTGAGTTGCAGCAAGGGTGTGAAGGACCCTTTGGAAGTTCCAGAGTTTAGGTGTGATTAGCCTCGAGACGCCTCAGCGGAAATGGGCCTCATCTCGCCTGGAGGGGAGAACCTCCTGGATTTTCTCGAGTTGTCGGCAGGTGCTCTCGGACTTACGACGGGGACCTCAGGGACCCGCTCTGGTGGCCTCAGGAAAGGCCAGTCCCCATGCGAGTTGCTCGGGGGCCTCTCGGGATTCCTCTCCCGTCGATGCCGGGGCCTAAGATCTTGTGTGGAGTCGGTGCCGGAACCTGAGGATTCCTCTCCAGTGCTGACATGGATCTTGGGGTACTTCTGGAGTCTCCCCAGGGAGTCAGTCCTCGTCTCGAGTGGGGCATGCACGTGCGCTTTCCTTCCGGAGCTGTAGCAGCAGTGTCACGCTTCCCTTCACGTGGATCAAGGGATCTGTGGCTTTCCCTCGAGGCTTTCCCACGAGGCTTTCCCACGAGGCTTTCCCACAGGGCTGTCCCACGTGCCACCGTGGTGTGAGTCGATCCTCGGCTTGAAAGTCGACGCAGTGCAGGGAAAACAGGTTTCCCTGGAATGGACTGAGACATCTGGGGGACTCTGGGAATGGTGGCACGACCCTGGAGTTCCTCTCGCCTTTCCTGTGGAGAGCGCCTCCTCTTGAGATGCGACGGGAACGCCGGGAATTCTTTCCCGACCACGCAGGGAAAGGATCCTCCTCTCGAGCTAGGAGGCGGAAACGGGGCTCCTCTGGATGTGGGCGGGACTCTCGTGCTTCCTCTCGAGTGGAGACGGGTATGTCGGGGAACTTCTTGAGTTGCAGCAAGGGTGTGAAGGACCCTTTGGAAGTTCCAGAGGTTAGGTGTGATTAGCCTCGAGACGCCTCAGCGGAAATGGGCCTCATCTCGCCTGGAGGGGAGAACCTCCTGGATTTTCTCGAGTTGCGGCAGGTGCTCTCGACTTACGACGGGGACCTCAGGGACCCGCTCTGGTGGCCTCAGGAAAGGCCAGTCCCCATGCGAGTTGCTCGGGGCCTCTCGGGATTTCTCTCCCGTCGATGCCGGGCCTAAGACCTTGTGTGGAGTCGGTGCCGGAACCTGAGGATTCCTCTCCAGTGCTGACATGGATCTTGGGGTACTTCTGGAGTCTCCCCAGGGAGTCAGTCCTCGTCTCGAGTGGGGCATGCACGTGCGCTTTCCTCCCGAGCTGTAGCAGCAGTGTCACGCTTCCCTTCGCGTGGATCAAGGGATCTGTGGCTTTCCCTCGAGGCTTTCCCAACGAGGCTTTCCCACGAGGCTTCCCACAGGGCTGTCCCACGTGCCACCGTGGTGTGAGTCGATCCTCGGCTTGAAAGTCTGAGGCAGTGCAGGGAAAACAGGTTTCCCTGGAATGGACTGAGACATCTGGGGACTCTGGGAATGGTGGCACGACCCTGGAGTTCCTCTCGCCTTTCCTGTGGAGAGCGCCTCCTCTTGAGATGCGACGGGAACGCCGGGAATTCTTTCCGACACGCAGGGAAAGGATCCCTCCTCTCGAGCTAGGAGGCGGAAACGGGGCTCCTCTGGATGTGGGCGGGACTCTCGTGCTTCCTCTCGAGTGGAGACGGGTATGTCGGGGAACTTCTTGAGTTGCAGCAAGGGTGTGAAGGACCCTTTGGAAGTTCCAGAGGTTTAGGTGTGATTAGCCTCGAGACGCCTCAGCGGAAATGGGCCTCATCTCGCCTGGAGGGGAGAACCTCCTGGATTTTCTCGAGTTGCGGCAGGTGCTCTCGACTTACGACGGGGACCTCAGGGACCCGCTCTGGTGGCCTCAGGAAAGGCCAGTCCCCATTGCGAGTTGGCTCGGGGCCTCTCGGATTCCTCTCCCGTCGATGCCGGGGCCTAAGACCTTGTGT
>NW_017198093.1:0-7822 GCF_001704415.2 Capra hircus
TCCAGAAGTACCCCAAGATCCATGTCAGCACTGGAGAGGAATCCTCAGGTTCCGGCACCGACTCCACACAAGGTCTTATTCCCCGGCATCGACGGGAGAGGAATCCCGAGAGGCCCCCGAGCAACACGCATGGGGACTGGCCTTTCCTGAGGCCACCAGAGCGGGTCCCTGAGGTCCCCGTCGTAAGTCGAGAACACCTGCCGCAACTCGAGAAAATCCAGGAGTTTCTCCCCTCCAGGCGAGATGAGGCCCATTTCCGCTGAGGCTCTCGAGGCTAAGTCACATCTAACATCTGGGAACTTCCAAAGGTCCTTCACACCCTTGCTGCAACTCAAGAAGTTCCCCGAACATACCCGTCTCCACTCGAGAGGAAGCACGAGAGTCCCGCCCACATCCAGAGGATCCCCGTTTCCGCCTCATTGCTCGAGAGTAGGGATCCTTTTCCTGCGTGGTGGGGAAAGAATTCCCGCGTTCCCGTCGCATCTCAAGTGGACGCGCTCTCGACAGAAAGGCGAGAGGAACTCCAGGGTCGTGCCACCATTCCCAGAGTCCCCAGATGTCTCAGTCCATTCCAGGGGAAACCTGTTTTCCCTGCACTGCCTCGACTTTCAAGCCGAGGATCGACTCACACCACGGCTGGCACGTGGGACAGCCTGTGGGAAAGCCTCGTGGGAAAGCCCAGCCTGGAGGGAAAGCTACAGATCCCTTGATCCGCCGCGAAGGTAAGCGCAACCCTGCTGCTACAGCTCGGAAGGAAAGCCCACGTGCATGTCCCCACTCGAGACGAGGACTGACTCCTCTGGGGAGACTCCAGAAGTACCCAAGATCCATGTCAGCAATGAAGAAGAATCCTCAGGTTTTGGCACCCGACTCCACACAAGGTCTTAGGCCCCGCACCGACGGGAGAGGAATCCCGAGAGGCCCCCGAGCAACTCGCCTGGGGACTGGCCTTTCCTGAGGCCAACAGAGCGGGTCCCTGAGGTCCCACGTAGTAAGTCGAGAGCAACCTGCCGCAACTCGAGAAAATTCAGGAGGTTCTACCCTCCAGGCGAGATGAGGCCCATTTCCGCATGAGGCGTCTCGAGGCTAATCACAGCTAACTCTGGAACTTCCAAAGGGTCCTTCACACCCTTGCTGCAACTCAAGAAGTTCCCCGACATACCCGATCTCCACTCGAGAGGAAGCACGAAAGTCACGCCCACATTCCAGAGGAGCCCCTTTCCGCCTCCTAGCTCGAGAGGAGGGATCCATTCCCTGCGTGGTGGGGAAAGAATTCCCCACGATTTCCCGTCGCATCTCAAGAGGCAGGCAGCTCTCCGACAGGAAAGGCGAGAGGAACTCCAGGGTCGTGCCACCATTCCCAGAGTCCCCCAGATGTCTCAGTCCATTCCAGGGAAACCTGTTTTCCCTGCACTGCCTCGACTTTCAAGCCGAGGATCGACTCACACCACGGTGGCACGACGTGGGACAGCCCGTGGCCTGTGGGAAAGCCTCGAGGGAAAGCCACAGATCCCTTGATCCACGCGAAGGGAAGCGTGACACTGCTGCTACAGCTCGGGAGGAAATCGCATGTGCATGCCCCCACTCGAGACGAGGACTGACTCACCTGGGGAGACTCCAGAAGTACCCCAAGATCCATGTCAGCACTGGAGAGGAATCCTCAGGTTCCGACACCGACTCCATACAATGTCTTAGGCCCCGGCATCGACGGGAGAGGAACCCGAGAGGCCCCCGAGCATCACGCATGGGGACTGGCCTTTCCTGAGGCCTCCAGAGCGGGTCCCTGAGGACAACGTCTTAAGTCGAGAGCACCTGCCGCAACTCGAGCAAATCCAGGAGGTTCCACCCTCCAGGCGAGATGAGGCCCATTTCCGCTGAGGCGTCTCGAGGCTAATCACATCTACCCTCTGGAACTTCCAAAGGGTCCTTCACACCCTTGCTGCAACTCAAGAAGTTCCCCGACATATCCCGACTCCACCCGAGAGGAAGCACGAGAGTTCCGCCCACATCCAGAGGAGCTCCGTTTCCGCCTCCTTGCTCGAGAGACGGGTTCCTTTCGCTGCTGGCCGGGAAAGAATTCCCGGCGTTCCTGTCGCATCTCAAGTGGAGGCACTCTCCACAGGAAAGGCGAGAGGAACTCCAGGGTCGTGCCACCATTCCCAGAGTCCTCCAGATATCTCAGTCCATTCCAGGGAAACCTGTTTTCCCTGCACTGTTTCGACTTTCAAGCCGAGGATCGACTCACACCACGGTGGCACGTGGGAGAGCCCTGTGGGAAAGCGTCGTGGGAAAGCACGTGGGAAAGCCTCGAGGGAAAGCCACAGATCCTTGATCCACGCGAAGGGAAGCGTGACACTGCTGCTACAGCTCGGGAGGAAATCGCACGTGCATACCCCCACTCGAGACGAGGACTGACTCCCCTGGGGAGACTCCAGAAGTAACCCAAGATCCATGTCAGCACTGGAGAGGAATCCTCAGGTTCTGGCACCCACTCCACACAAGGTCTTAGGCCCCGGCAACGACGGGAGAGGAATCCCGAGAGGCCCCCGAGCAACTCGAAAGGGGACTGGCCTTTCCTGAGGCCTCCAGAGCGGGTCCCTGAGGACAACGTCTTAAGTCGAGAGCACCTGCCGCAACTCGAGAAAATGCAGGAGGTTCTACCCTCCAGGCGAGATGAGGCCCATTTCCGCTGAGGCGTCTGGAGGCTAATCACATCTAACATCTGGAACTTCCAAAGGGTCCTTCACACCTTTGCTGCAACTCAAGAAGTTCCCCGACATACCCGACTCCACCCGAGAGGAAGCACGAGAGTTCCGCCCACATCCAGAGGAGCTCCGTTTACGCCTCCTAGCTCGAGAGGAGGGATCCTTTCCCTGCGTGGTGGGGAAAGAATTCCCCGCGTTCCCGTCGCTTCTCAAGAGGAGGCGCTCTCCACAGGAAAGGCGAGAGGAACTCCAGGGTCGTGCCACCATTCCCAGATCCCCCAGATGTCTCACTCCATTCCAGGGAAACCTGTTTTCCCTGCACTGCCTCCACTTTGAAGCCGAGGATCCACTCACACCACGGTGGCACGTGGGACTGCCCTGTGGGAAGGCCTCGTGGGAAAGCCTCGTGGGAAAGCCTCGAGGGAATGCCACAGATCCCTTGATCCATGAGACGGTAGCGTGACACTGCTGCTACAGCTAGGGAGGAAAGCGCACGTGCATGCCCCCACTCGAGACGAGGACTGACTCCCCTGGGGAGACTCCAGAAATACCCCAAGATGCATGTCAGCACTGGAGAGGAAACCTCAGGTTCAGGCACCGACTTCACACAAGATCTTAGGCCCAGGCATCTAAGGGAGAGGAGTCCCGAGAGGCCCCCGAGCAACTGGCATGGGGACTGGCCTTTCCTGAGGTCACCAGAGCGGGTCCCTGAGGACCCCGTCTTAAGTCCACAGCACCTGCTGCAACTCGAGAAAATTCAGGAGGTTCTCCCCTTCAGGCGACATGAGGCCCATTTGTGCTGAGGCGTCTCGAGACTAATCACACCTAACCTCTGGAACTTCCAAAGCGTCTTTCACACCCTTGCTGCAACTCAAGAAGTTCCTCGACATACCCGTTTCCCCTCGAGAGGAAGCAGGAGAGTCCCGCCCACATCCAGAGAAGCCCCGTTTCCGCCTCATAGTTCCAGAGGAGGGATCCTTTCCATACGTGGTCGGGTAAGTATTCCTGGCGTTCCCGTCGCATCTCAAGAGGAGGCGCTCTCCACAGGAAAGGCGAGAGGAACTCCAGGGTCGTGCCACCATTCCCAGAGTCCCCCAGATGCTCAGTCCAAGCCAGGGAAACCAGTTTTCCCTGCACTGCCTCGACTTTCAAGCCGAGGATCGGCTCATACAACGGTGGCACGTGAGACAGCCCTGTGGGAAAGCCTCGTGGGAAAGCCTCCTGGGAAAGCCTCGAGGGAAAGCCACAGATCCCTTGATCCACGCAAACGGAAGCGTGAAACTGCAGCTACAGCTCGTGAGGAAAGCGCACGTGCATGCCCCCACACGAGACGAGGACTGACTCCCTTGGGGAGACTCCAGAAGTACCCCAAGATCCATGTCAGCACTGGAGAGGAATCCTCAGGTTCCGGCACCGACTCCACACAAGGTCTTATTCCCCGGCATCGACGGGAGAGGAATCCCGAGAGGCCCCCGAGCAACACGCATGGGGACTGGCCTTTCCTGAGGCCACCAGAGCGGGTCCCTGAGGTCCCCGTCGTAAGTCGAGAACACCTGAAGCAACTCGAGAAAATCCAGGAGTTTCTCCCCTCCAGGCGAGATGAGGCCCATTTCCGCTGAGGACTCTCGAGGCTAATCACATCTAACATCGGGAAATTCCAAAGGGTCCTTCACACCCTTGCTGCAACTCAAGATGTTCCCCTACATACCCGTCTCCACTCGAGAGGAAGCACGAGAGTCCCGCCCACATCCAGAGGATCCCCGTTTCCGCCTCATAGCTCGAGAGTAGGAATCCTTTTCCTGCGTGGTGGGGAAAGAATTCCCCACGTTCCCGTCGCATCTCAAGTGGACGCGCTCTCGACAGGAAAGGCGAGAGGAACTCCAGGGTCGTGCCACCATTCCCAGAGTCCCCAGATGTCTCAGTCCATTCCAGGGAAACCTGTTTTCCCTGCACTGCCTCGACTTTCAAGCCGAGGATCGACTCACACCACGGTGGCACGTGGGACAGCCCTGTGGGAAAGCCTCGTGGGAAAGCCTCGTGGGAAAGCCTCGAGGGAAAGCTACAGATCCCTTGATCGCCGCGAAGGGAAGCGCGACCCTGCTGCTACAGCTCGGAAGGAAAGCCCACGTGCATGCCCCCACTCGAGACGAGGACTGACTCCTCTGGGGAGACTCCAGAAGTACCTCAAGATCCATGTCAGCACTGGAGAAGAATCCTCAGGTTTTGGCCCCGACTCCACACAAGGTCTTAGGCCCTGACATCGACGGGAGAGGAATCCCGAGAGGCCCCCGAGCAACTCGCATGGGGACTGGCCTTTCCTGAGGCCACCAGAGCGGGTCCCTGATGTCCCCGTAGTAAGTCGAGAGAACCTGCCGCAACTCGAGAAAATTCAGGAGGTTCCACCCTCCAGGCGAGATGAGGCCCATTTCCGATGAGGCGTCTCGAGGCTAATCACACCTAACCCCTGGAACTTCCAAAGGGTCTTTCACACCCTTGCTGCAACTCAAGAAGTTCCCCGACATACCCATCTCCACTCGAGAGGAAGCACGAAAGTCCCGCTCACATTCAGAGGAGCCCCCTTTCCGCCTCCTAGCTCGAGAGGAGGGATCCTTTCCCTGCGTGGTGGGGAAAGAATTCCCCGCATTCCCGTCGCATCTCAAGTGGAGGCGCTCTCGACAGGAAAGGCGAGAGGAACTCCAGGGTCCTGCCACCATTCCCAGAGTCCCCGAGATGTCTCAGTCCATTCCAGGGAAACCTGTTTTCCCTGCACTGCCTCGACTTTCAAGCCGAGGATCGACTCACACCACGGTGGCACGTGGGACAGCCCTGTGGGAAAGCCTCGTGGGAAAGCCTCCTGGGGAAGACTCGAGGGAAAGCCACAGATCACTTTATCCAAGCGAAGGGAAGCGAGACAGTGCTGCTACAGCTCGGGAGGAAAGCGCACTTTCATGTCCCCACTCGGAGACGAGGACTGACTCCCCTGGGTAGACTCCAGAAGTACCCCAAGATCCATGTCAGCACTGGAGAGGAATCCTCAGGTTCCGGAACTGACTCCTCACAAGGTCTTAGGCCCCGGCATTGACGGGAGAGGAAACCCGAGAGGCCTGCGAGCAACTCGCATGGGGACTGGCCTTTCCTGAGGCCACCAGAGCGGGTCCCTGAGGTCCCCGTCGTAAGTCGAGAGCACCTGCCGCAACTCGAAAAAATCCAGGAGGTTCTCCCCTCCAGGCGAGATGAGGCCCATTTCCGCTGAGGCGTCTTGAAGCTAAACACATCTAACATCTGGAACTTCCAAAGGGTCCTTCACACCCTTACTGCAACTCAAGAAGTTCCCCGACATACCCGTCTCCACTCGAGAGGAAGCACGAGAGTCCCGGGCACATCCAGAGGAGCCCCGTTTCTGCCTCCTAGCTCGAGAGGAGGGATCCTTTCCCTGCGTGGTCGGGAAAGAATTCCCGGTGTTCCCGTCGCATCTCAAGAGGAGGCGCTCTCCACAGGAAAGGCGAGAGGAACTCCAGGGTCGTGCCACCATTCCCAGAATCCCCCAGATATCTCAGTCCATTACAGGGAAACCTGTTTTCCCAGCACTGCCTCGACTTTCAAGCCGAGGATCGACTCACACAACGGTGGCACGTGGGACAGCCTTGTGGGAAAGCCTCATGGGAAAGCCTCCTGGGATAGCCTCGAGGGAAAGCCACAGATCCCTTGATGCATGCGAAGGGAAGCGTGACACTGCTGCTACAGCTCGGGAGGATATCGCACGTGCATGCCCTCACTCAAGACGAGGCCTGACTCCCCTGGGGAGACTCCAGAAGTACACCAAGATCCATGTCAGCACTGGAGAGGAATCCTCAGGTTCCGGCACCGACTCCACACAAGGTCTTATTCCCCGGCATCGACGGGAGAGGAATCCCGAGAGGCCCCGAGCAACACGCATGGGGACTGGCCTTTCCTGAGGCCACCAGAGCGGGTCCCTGAGGTCCCCGTTGTAAGTCGAGAACACCTGCTGCAACTCGAGAAAATCCAGGAGTTTCTCCCCTCCAGGCGAGATGAGGCCCATTTCCGCTGAGGCCTCTCGAGGCTAATCACATCTAACATCTGGAACTTCCAAAGGGTCCTTCACACCCTTGCTGCAACTCAAGAAGTTCCCCGACATACCCGTCTCCACTCGAGAGGAAGCACGAGAGTCCCGCCCACATCCAGAGGATCCCCGTTTCCGCCTCATAGCTCGAGAGTAGGGATCCTTTTCCTGCGTGGTGGGGAAAGAATTCCCCGCGTTCCCGTCGCATCTCAAGTGGACGCGCTCTCGACAGGAAAGGCGAGAGGAACTCCAGGGTCGTGCCACCATTCCCAGAGTCCCCAGATGTCTCAGTCCATTCCAGGGAAATCTGTTTTCCCTGCACTGCCTCGACTTTCAAGCCGAGGATCGACTCACACCACGGTGGCACGTGGGACAGCCCTGTGGGAAAGCCTCGTGGGAAAGCCTCGTCGGGAAAGCCTCGAGGGAAAGCTACAGATCCCTTGATCGCCGCGAAGGGAAGCGCGACACTGCTGCTACAGCTCGGAAGGAAAGCCCACGTGCATGCCCCCACTCGAGACGAGGACTGACTCCCCTGGGGAGACTCCAGAAGTACACCAAGATCCATGTCAGCACTGGAGAGGAATCCTCAGGTTCCGGCAACCGACTCCACACAAGGTCTTAGGCCCCGGCATCGACGTGAGAGTAATCACGAGAGGCCCCCGAAGAAACTCGCATGGGGACTGGCCTTTCCTGAGGCCACCAGAGCGGGTCCCTGAGGTCCCCGTCGTAAGTCGAGAACACCTGCCGCAACTCGAGAAAATCCAGGAGTTTCTCCCCTCCAGGCGAGATGAGGCCCATTACCGCTGAGGCCTCTCGAGGCTAGTCACATCTAACATCGGGAACTTCCAAAGGGTCCTTCACACCCTTGCTGCAACTCAAGAAGTTCCCCGACATACCCGTCTCCACTCGAGAGGAAGCACGAGAGTCCCGCCCACATCCAGAGGATCCCCGTTTCCGCCTCCTAGCTCGAGAGGGATCCTTTCCCTGCGTGGTGGGGAAAGAATTCCCGCGTTCCCGTCGCCATCTCAAGGGAGGC
>NW_017198094.1:0-7822 GCF_001704415.2 Capra hircus
AGGATCGCTCCTCTCTCGAGCTGGAGGGCGGAAACGGGGCTCTCTCTGGATGTGGGGCGGACTCTGCGTGCTTCCCTCTCCAGTGGAAGACCGGGGTATGTCGGGGACTTCTTGTGTTGCAGCAAAGGGTGTGAAAGGCCCGTTTCGAAGTTCCAGAGCTTAGGTGTGATTAGCCTCGAGACGCCTAGGTGGAACTGGCCTCATCTGCGCTGGAGGGGAGAACTCCTGGATTTTCTCGAGTTGCGGCAGGTGCTCTGCGACTTACGACGGGGACCTCACGGACCTCTCTGGTGGCCTCAGGAAGGCCAGTCCCATGGCGAGGTCTCGGGGCCTCTCGGGATCGCTCCTCCGTCGATGCCGGGGCCTAAGCGCTTGCTTGAGTGGTGCGTGGAAGTGAGGATTCCTCTCCAGTGCTGACATGGATCTTGGGGTACTTCTGGAGTCTCCCCAGGGAGTCAGTCCTCGTCTCGAGTGGGGGCATGCACGTGCGCTTTCCCTCCCGAGCTGTAGCAGCAGTGTCAAGCTTCCCTTCGAGTCGAACAAGGGATCTGCGGCTTTCGCTCGAGGCTTTCGCCCGAGTCTTTCCCACGAGGCTTTCCCACAGGGCTGTCCCCACGTGCCACCGGTGGTGTGAGTCGATCCTCGCTTGAAAGTGAGGCAGTGGCAGGGAAAACAGTTCCTGGAATGGACTGAGACATCTGGGGACTTGGAATGGTGTCACGAACCCTGGAGTTCCTCTCGCCTTCCTGTGGAGAGCGTCTCCTCTTGTGATGTGCACGGGAAGCCCGGAATTCTTCTCCGAACACACGCAGGGAAAGGATCCCTCCTCTCAAGAGCTAGGAGGCGGGAAACGTGGCTCCTCTGGATGTGGGCAGAACTCTCCTGCTTCCTCTCGAGTGGAGACGGGTATGTCGGGAACTCCTGAGTTGCATCAAGGGTGCGAAGGACCTTTGGAAGCTCCCAGAGGTTATAGGTGTGAATTAGCCTCGAGATGCCTCAGCGGAAATGGCACTCATCTCGCCTGGAGGGGAGAAACCTCCTGGATGTTCTCTGAGTTGCGGCAGGTGCTCTCGACTTTCGACGGGGACCTCAGGGAACCCATTCTGGTGGCCTCAGGAAAGGCCATTCCCCATGGGAGTTGCTCGGGAGACTCTTGGGGATTCCTCTCGCCGTCGATGCTGCGGCCTAAGACTCGTGTGGAGTCGGTGCCAGAACCTGAGGATTCCTCTTCCAGTGCTGACATGGATGCTTGGGGTACTTCTGTAGTCTCCCCAGGGACGTCAGTCCTCGTCTCGAGTGGGGGCATGCCACGTGCGCTTTCCTCCGAGCTGTAGCAGCAGTGTCACCGCTTCCCATTCGCGTGGATCAAGGGATCTGTGGCTTTCCCTCGAGGCTTTCCCACGAGGGTTCCACGAGTCTTTCCCACAGGGCTGTCCCACGTGCCAACCGTGGTGTGAGTCGATCCTCGGCTTGAAATGTCGAGGCAGTGCAGGGAAAACAGGTTTCCCTGGAATGGACTGAGACATCTGGGGGACTCTGGGAATGGTGGCACGACCCTGGAGTTCCTCTCGCCTTTCCTGTGGAGAGCGCCTCCTCTTGAGATGCGACGGGAACGCCGGGAATTCTTTCCCGAACACAGCAGGGAAAGGATCCCTCCTCTCAGAGCTAGGAGGCGGAAACGGGGCTCCTCTGGATGTGGGCGGGACTCTCGTGCTTCCTCTCGAGTGGAGACGGGTATGTCGGGGAACTTCTTGAGTTGCAGCAAGGGTGTGAAGGACCCTTTGGAAGTTCCAGAGGTTAGGTGTGATTAGCCTCGAGACGCCTCAGCGGAAATGGGCCTCATCTCGCCTGGAGGGGAGAACCTCCTGGATTTTCTCGAGTTGCGGCAGGTGCTCTCGACTTACGACGGGGACCTCAGGGACCCGCTCTGGTGGCCTCAGGAAAGGCCAGTCCCCATGCGAGTTGCTCGGGGCCTCTCGGGATTCCTCTCCCGTCGATGCCAGGGGCCTAAGATCCTTGTGTGGAGTCGGTGCCGGAACCTGAGATTCCTCTCCAGTGCTGACATGGATCTTGGGGTACTTCTGGAGTCTCCCCAGGGGAGTCAGTCCTCGTCTCGAGTGGGGGCATGCACGTGCGCTTTCCTCCCGAGCTGTAGCAGCAGTGTCACGCTTCCCTTCGCGTGGATCAAGGGATCTGTGGCTTTCCCTCGAGGCTTTCCCACGAGGCTTTCCCCACAGGGCTGTCCCACGTGCCACCGTGGTGTGAGTCGATCCTCGGCTTGAAAGTCGAGGCAGTGCAGGGAAAACAGGTTTCCTGGAATGGACTGAGACATCTGGGGGACTCTGGGAATGGTGGCATGACCCTGGAGTTCCTCTCGCCTTTCCTGTGGAGAGCGCCTCCTCTTGAGAATGCGACGGGAACGCCGGGAATTCTTTCCCGACCACGCAGGGAAAGGATCCCTCCTCTCGAGCTAGGAGGCGGAAACGGGGCTCCTCTGGATGTGGGCGGGACTCTCGTGCTTCGTCTCGAGTGGAGACGGGTATGTCGGGGAACTTCTTGAGTTGCAGGCAAGGGTGTGAAGGACCCGTTGGAAGTTCCAGAGGTTAGGTGTGACTAGCCTCGAGACGCCTCAGCGGAAATGGGCCTCATCTCGCCTGGAGGGGAGAACCTCCTGGATTTTCTCGAGTTGCGGCAGGTGCTCTCGACTTACGACGGGGACCTCAGGGACCCGCTCTGGTGGCCTCAGGAAAGGCCAGTCCCCATGCGAGTTGCTCGGGGCCTCTCGGGATTCCTCTCCCATCGATGCTGGGGCCTAAGACCTTGTGTGGAGTCAGTTCCGGAACCTGAGGATTCCTCTCCAGTGCTGACATGGATCTTGGGGTACTTCTGGAGTCTCCCCAGGGGAGTCAGTCCTCTACTCGAGTGGGGGCATCCACGTGCGCTTTCACCCGAGCTGTAGCAGCGGTGTCCCGCTTCCCTTCGCGTGGATCAAGGGATCCGTGGCTTTCCATCGAGGCTTTCCCACGAGGCTTTCCCACGAGTCTTAACCACAGGGCTGTCCCACGTGTCATCGTGCTGTGGGTCGATCCTCGGCTTGAAATTCGAGGCAGTGCAGGGAAAACAGGTTTCCCTGGAATGGACCTGAGACATCTGGGGGACTCTGGGAATGGTGGCACGACCCTGGAGTTCCTCTCGCCTTTCCTGTGGAGCCCACCTCCTCTTGAGATGCGAGGAGAACGCCGGGAATTCTTTCCCGAACACGCAGGGAAAGGATCCCTCCTCTCAAGCTATGAGGCGGAAACGGGGCCCCTCTGGATGTTTACGGTACTCTCGTGCTTCCTCTCGAGTGGAGACCGGGTATGTCGGGGAACTTCTTGAGTTGCAGCAAGGGTGTGAAAGAACCTTTGGAGTTCCAGAGGTTAGGTGTGATTAGCCTCGAGACGCCTCAGCAGAAATGGGCCTCATCACACCTGGAGGGGAGAACCTCCTGGATTTTCTCGAGTTGCGGCAGGTGCTCTCGAATTACGACGGGGACCTCAGGGACCCGCTCTGGTGGCCTCAGGAAAGGCCAGTCCCCATGCGAGTTGCTCCGGGGCCTCTCGGGATTCCTCTCCCGTCGATGAAGGGGCCTAAGACCTTTTGTGGAGTCGTTGCCGGAACGTGAGGATTCCTCTCCAGTGCTGACATGGATCTTGGAGTACTTCTGGAGTCTCCCCAGGGGAGTCAGTCCTCGTCTCGAGTGGGGGCAGGCACGTGCGCTTTCCTCCCGAGCTGTAGCAGCAGTGTCACGCTTCCCTTCGCGTGGATCAAGGGATCTGTGGCTTTCCCTCGAGGCTTTCCCACGAGGCTTTCCCACAGGGCTGTCCCACGTGCCACGTGGTGTGAGTCGATCCTCGCTTGAAAGTCGAGGCAGTGCAGGGAAACAGGTTTCCCTGGACATGGACTCGAGTCCATCTCGAGGGAACCTGGTGGTGGCGACCGTGGATCTCGGACCTTTCACAGGCAGATGATCGACTCACACCACGTGTCTGCACGTGGAACAGCCTCGTGGGAAAGCCTCGTGGGAAAGCCTCGAGGGAAAGCCACAGATCCCTTGATCCACGCGAAGGGAAGCGTGACACTGCTGCTACAGCTCGGGAGGAAAGCGCACGTGCCTGCCCCCACTCGAGACGAGGACTGACTCCCCTGGGGAGACTCCAGAAGTACTCCAAGATCCATGTCAGCACTGGAGAGGAATCCTCACGTTCCGGCAACGACTCCACAAAAGGTCTTAGGCCCCTTCATCGACGGGAGAGGAATCCCGAGAGGCCCCGGAGCAACTCGCATGGGGACTGGCCTTTCCTGAGGCCACCAGAGCGGGTCCCTGAGGTCCCCGTCGTAATTCGAGAGCACCTGCCGCAACTCGAGAAAATCCAGGAGGTTCTCCCCTCCAGGTGTGATGAGGCCCATTTCTGCTGAGGCGTCTCGAGGCTAATCACACCTAACCTCTGGAACTCCAAAGGTTCTTTCACACCCTTGCTGCAACTCAAGAAGTTCCCCGACATACCCGTCTCCACTCGAGAGGAAGCACGAGAGTACCGTAAACATCCAGAGGGGCCCCGTTTCCGCCTCATAGCTTGAGAGGAGGGATCCTTTCCCTGCGTGTTCGGGAAAGAATTCCCGGCGTTCTCCTCGCATCTCAAGAGGAGGTGGGCTCCACAGGAAAGGCGAGAGGAACTCCAGGGTCGTGCCACCATTCCCAGAGTCCCCCAGATGTCTCAGGTCCATTCCAGGGAAACCTGTTTTCCCTGCACTGCCTCGAATTTCAAGCCGAGGATCGACCCACAGCACGATGACACGTGGGACAGCCCTGTGGTTAAGACTCGTGGGAAAGCCTCGTGGGAAAGCCTCGATGGAAAGCCACGGATCCCTTGATCCACGCGAAGGGAAGCGGGACACCGCTGCTACAGCTCGGGTGAAAGCGCACGTGGATGCCCCCACTCGAGTAGAGGACTGACTCCCCTGGGGAGACTCCAGAAGTACCCCAAGATCCATGTCAGCACTGGAGAGGAATCCTCAGGTTCCGGAACTGACTCCACACAAGGTCTTAGGCCCCAGCATCGATGGGAGAGGAATCCCGAGAGGCCCCCGAGCAACTCGCATGGGGACTGGCCTTTCCTGAGGCCACCAGAGCGGGTCCCTGAGGTCCCCGTCGTAAGTCGAGAGCACCTGCCGCAACTCGAGAAAATCCAGGAGGTTCTCCCCTCCAGGCGAGATGAGGCCCATTTCCGCTGAGGCGTCTCGAGGCTAGTCACACCTAACCTCTGGAACTTCCAACGGGTCCTTCACACCCTTGCTGCAACTCAAGAAGTTCCCCGACATACCCGTCTCCACTCGAGACGAAGCACGAGAGTCCCGCCCACATCCAGAGGAGCCCCGTTTCCGCCTCCTAGCTCGAGAGGAGGGATCCTTTCCCTGCGTGGTCGGGAAAGAATTCCCGGCGTTCCCGTCGCATTCTCAAGAGGAGGCGCTCTCCACAGGAAAGGCGAGAGGAACTCCAGGGTCATGCCACCATTCCCAGAGTCCCCCAGATGTCTCAGTCCATTCCAGAGAAACCTGTTTTCCCTGCACTGCCTCGACTTTCAAGCCGAGGATCGACTCACACCACGGTGGCACGTGTGACAGCCCTGTGGGAAAGCCTCGTGGAAGCTCAGGGAAAGCCACAGATCCCTTGATCCACGCGAAGGGAAGCGTGACACTGCTGCTACAGCTCGGGAGGAAAGCGCTCGTGCATGCCCCCAATCGAGACGAGGACTGACTCCCCTGGGGAGACTCCAGAAGTACCCCAAGATCCATGTGGGCACTGGAGAGGAATACTCAGGTTCCGGCACCGACTCCATCACAAGATCTTAGGCCCGGCATTGACGGGAGAGGAATCCCGAGAGGCCCCGAGCAACTCGCATGGGGACTGGCCTTTCCTGAGGCCACCAGAGCGGGTCCCTGAGGTCCCCGTCGTAAGTCGAGAGCACTGCCTGCCACAACTCCGAGAAAAATTCCAGGAAGTTACTCCCCTCCAGGCGAGATGAGGCCCATTTCCCTGAGGCGTCTCGAGGCTAATCACACCTAACCTCTGGAACTTCCAAAGGGTCCTTCACACCCTTGCTGCAACTCAAGAAGTTCCCGACATACCCGTCTCCACTCGAGAGGAAGCACGAGAGTCCCGCCCACATCCTAGAGGAGCCCCGTTTCCGCCTCCTAGCCTGAGATGAGGGATCCTTTCCCTGCTTGGTCGGGAAAGAATTCCCGGCGTTCCCGTCGCATCTCAAGAGGAGGCGCTCTCCACAGGAAAGGCGAGAGGAACTCCAGGGTCGTGACACCATTCCCAGAGTACCAACCAGTGTCTCAGTCCATTCCAGGGAAACCTGTTTTTCCCTGCACTGCCGTCGACTTTCAAGCCGAGGATCGACTCACACCACGGTGGCACGTGGGCAGCCCTGTGGGAAAGCCTCGTGGGAAAGCCTCGTGGAAAGCTCGAGGAAAAGCCACCAGATTCCCTTGATCCACGCGAGGGAAGCGTGACACTGCTGCTACAGCTCGGGAGGAAAGCGCACGTGCATGCCCCCACTCGAGACGAGGACTGAGTCCCTGGGAGACTCCAGAAGTACCCCAAGATCCATGTCAGCACTGGAGAGGAATCCTCAGGTTTCGGCACCGACTCCACACAAGGTCTTAGGCCGCAGCATCGACGGGAGAGGAATCCCAAGAGCCCCCCGAGCAACTCCCATGGGGAATGGCCTTTCCTGAGGCCACCAGAATGGGTCCCTGAGGTCCCCGTCGAAAGTCGAGAGCACCTGCCGCAACTCGAGAAATCCAGGAGGTTCTCCCCTCCAGGCGAGATGAGGCCATTTCCGCTGAGGCATCTCGAGGCTAATCACACCTAACCTCTGGACTTCCAAAGGTCCTTCGCACCCTTGCTGCAACTCAAGAAGTTTCCCGACATACCCGTCTCCACTCGAGAGGAAGCAGGAGAGTTCGCCCACATCCAGAGGAGCCCCGTTTCCGCCTCCTAGCTCGAGAGGAGGGATCCTTTCCCTGCGTGTCGGAAAGAATTCCGGCGTTCCCGTCGCATCTCAAGAGGAGCGCTCTCCACAGGGAAGGCGAGAGGAACTCCAGGGTCGTGCCACCATTCCCAGAGTCCCCCAGATGTCTCAGTCCATTCCAGGGAAACTGTTTTCCCTGCACTGCCTCGACTTTCAAGCCGAGGATCGACTCACACCACGGTGGCACGTGGGACAGCCCTGTGGGAAAGCCTCGTGGGAAAGCCTCGGGGAAAGCCTCGAGGGAAAGCCACAGATCCCTTGATCCACGCGAAGGAAGCTGACACTGCTGCTACAGCTCGGGAGGAAAGCGCACGTGCATGCCCCCACTCGAGACGAGGACTGACTCCCCTGGGGAGACTCCAGAAGTACCCCAAGATCCATGTCAGCACTGGAGAGGAATCCTCAGGTTCCGGCACCGACTCCAACAAGGTCTTAGGCCCGGCATCGACGGAGAGGAATCCCGAGAGGCCCCGAGCAACTCGCATGGGGACTGGCCTTTCCTGAGGCCACCAGAGCGGGTCCCTGAGGTCCCCGTCGTAAGTCGAGAGCACCTGCCGCAACTCGAGAAAATCCAGGAGGTTCTCCCCTCCAGGCGAGATGAGGCCCATTTCCCCTGAGGCGTCTCGAGGCTAATCACACCTAAACTCTGGAACTTCCAAAGGGTCCTTCACACCCTTGCTGAGAAGCAAACTTCCCCGACATACCCGTCTCCACTCGAGAGGAAGCACGAGAGTCCGCCCACA
>NW_017198095.1:0-7822 GCF_001704415.2 Capra hircus
CTAGCTCTGCTCAGAGCCCTGCTTGCACGATCTGGCGCCTCCAGTACGGCAGAGCTGCTGCTCAGAGCCCCGATCTGGCAGAGTTCCTGGCGCGAGGCTGCTCTGCCGGGGGCTAGCCTTGCCCAGACTTGCCTTGCTTTTAGGCTGCCTCTCCAGGAAGGAGCAGGCAGCAGGAGCCTGGGAGTCGCCACTGGCGCCTTTCTTGCCTCAGCTCCAATCCTGCCTTGCCTTTGCACTTAGGTCCCAGTCCTCCTTAAGGAGAGCTTAGGGGCTGGTGGGTTGCACACTGCCAAGGGCTCCAGCAGTGAGAATTCTGTCAGAGGGAAGGGAAGGGCAACTGCAGGGCTCCTCCAGCGGTTGCTTGGCCGCCCAGATTCAGCGCCACACGGAGAGCACCAGGCTCCCAGGTCCCCTGGCTGGGGTTTTCAGCCCCGCACACACGGAGGCTGATTCCTTGGGTGCCCAGAAAGTGTATGACAGACGTAGGTTCCCTAGCACTCTCCTCCCCAGCAGAGACATGTGCAGGTGTTTGGGGCCTGATCCTGCGTGTCTGGGTTCCTGCCCACAGCCCCAACTCAGGGGAAGCAGCCCCTGAGGCAAGACCTGCTGGAGGAGCCCTGCGCCCCCGCCTGATAGGCGAGTGCACAGCCAGCAGGGAAGCGAGCCTCCTCGGGGAAGAGGAGGCAGCAAGTCCCCGTCAAGCTGAAATCCCTGCTTACACGAAGCTAAGTGCGACTCCAGTACGGCAGATCTCTAGCTCTGTTCAGAGGCCCGATCTGGCAGAGTTCCTGGCACCAAGATGCTCTGCCATAGGCGAGCCTTGCGCAGACTTGCCTTGCTTTAAGGCTCCCTCCCCAGGAAGGAGCAGGCTGTGTGAGGCTCGGAAACGCCACTGGCGCCTTCCTGGCTTCAGCTCTACCCCTGCCTTGCCTTTGCACTTAGGTCCCAAGCGTCCTTGAGGAGGGCTTAGGGGCTGGTGGGTTGCACACTGCCAAGGGCTCCAGCAGTGAAAGCTCTGTCAGAGGGAAGCGAAGGGCAACAGCAGGGCTCCTTCAGCGGTTCCTTGGCCGCCCAGACAAAGCTCCGCACGGAGAGCACCAGGTTCCAAGGGCCCCTGGCTGGGTTTTGCATCCCCACACTCCCAGAGGCTGACTCCGTGGGTGCCTAGAAAGTGTGTGAGAGACGTAGGTTCCCTAGCACTCTCCTCCCCAGCAGAGACATGTGCAGGTGGTTGGGGCCTTATCCTGCGTGTCTGGGTTCCCGCCCACAGCCTCAACTCAGGGGAAGCAGCCCCTGAGGCAAGACCTGCTGGAGGAGCCCTGCGCGCCCGCCTGATAGGCGAGAGCACAGCCAGCAGTGTAGCGAGCCTCCTCGGGAGAAGAGGAGGCAGCCGAGCCCAGTCAAGAGGAAAGCCCTGCTTGCACGGAGCTAAGTGGGCCTCCAGTACGGCAGAGCTCTAGCTCTGCTCAGAGCCCCGATCTGGCAGAGTTTCTGGCGCGAGGCTGCTCGGCCGGGGGCTCGCCTTGCCCAGACTTGCCTTGCTTTTAGGCTCCCTCCCCAGGAAGGAGCTGTCTGAGCGAGCCTGGGAGACGCCACTGGTGCCTTCCTTGCCTCAGCTCCAATCCTGCCTTGCCTTTGCACATAGGTGCCAGGCGTCGTTGGGGAGGGCTTAGGGGTGGTGGGTTGCACACTGCCAAGGGCTTCAGCAGTGAGAGCTCTGTCAGAGGGAAGGGAAGGGCAACTGCAGGGCTCCTCCAGCGGTTTCTAGGCCGCCTAGAATCAGCGCCGCACCGAGAGCACCAGGCTCCCAGGGCCCCTGGCTGGGGTTTTCAGCCCGCACACACGGAGGCTGATTCCTTGGGTGCCCAGAAAGTGTATGACAGACGTAGGTTCCCTAGCACTCTCCTCCCCAGCAGAGACATGTGCAGGTGTTGGGGCCTGATCCTGCGTGTCTGGGTTCCTGCCCACAGCCCCAACTCAGGGGAAGCAGCCCCTGAGGCAAGACCTGCTGGAGGAGCCCTGCGCCCCCGCCTGATAGGCGAGTGCACAGCCAGCAGGGAAGCGAGCCTCCTCGGGGGAAGAGGAGGCAGCCCAGCCCCGTCAAGTTGAAAGCCCTGCTTGCACGGAGCTAAGTGCGCCTCCAGTACGGCAGAGCTCTAGCTCTGCTCAGAGCCCCGATCTGGCAGAGTTCCTGGCGCGAGGCTGCTCTGCCGGGGGCTAGCCTTGCCCAGACTTGCCTTGCTTTTAGGCTGCCTCTCCAGGAAGGAGCAGGCAGCAGGAGCCTGGGAGTCGCCACTGGCGCCTTTCTTGCCTCAGCTCCAATCCTGCCTTGCCTTTGCACTTAGGTCCCAGTCCTCCTTAAGGAGAGCTTAGGGGCTGGTGGGTTGCACACTGCCAAGGGCTCCAGCAGTGAGAATTCTGTCAGAGGGAAGGGAAGGGCAACTGCAGGGCTCCTCCAGCGGTTGCTTGGCCGCCCAGATTCAGCGCCACACGGAGAGCACCAGGCTCCCAGGGCCCCTGGCTGGGGTTTTCAGCCCCGCACACACGGAGGCTGATTCCTTGGGTGCCCAGAAAGTGTATGACAGACGTAGGTTCCCTAGCACTCTCCTCCCCAGCAGAGACATGTGCAGGTGTTTGGGGCCTGATCCTGCGTGTCTGGGTTCCTGCCCACAGCCCCAACTCAGGGGAAGCAGCCCCTGAGGCAAGACCTGCTGGAGGAGCCCTGCGCCCCCGCCTGATAGGCGAGTGCACAGCCAGCAGGGAAGCGAGCCTCCTCGGGGAAGAGGAGGCAGCAAGTCCCCGTCAAGCTGAAATCCCTGCTTCACGAAGCTAAGTGCGACTCCAGTACGGCAGATCTCTAGCTCTGTTCAGAGGCCCGATCTGGCAGAGTTCCTGGCACCAAGATGCTCTGCCATAGGCGAGCCTTGCGCAGACTTGCCTTGCTTTAAGGCTCCCTCCCCAGGAAGGAGCAGGCTGTGTGAGGCTCGGAAACGCCACTGGCGCCTTCCTGGCTTCAGCTCTACCCCTGCCTTGCCTTTGCACTTAGGTCCCAAGCGTCCTTGAGGAGGGCTTAGGGGCTGGTGGGTTGCACACTGCCAAGGGCTCCAGCAGTGAAAGCTCTGTCAGAGGGAAGCGAAGGGCAACAGCAGGGCTCCTTCAGCGGTTCCTTGGCCGCCCAGACAAAGCTCCGCACGGAGAGCACCAGGTTCCAAGGGCCCCTGGCTGGGTTTTGCATCCCCACACTCCCAGAGGCTGACTCCGTGGGTGCCTAGAAAGTGTGTGAGAGACGTAGGTTCCCTAGCACTCTCCTCCCCAGCAGAGACATGTGCAGGTGGTTGGGGCCTTATCCTGCGTGTCTGGGTTCCCGCCCACAGCCTCAACTCAGGGGAAGCAGCCCCTGAGGCAAGACCTGCTGGAGGAGCCCTGCGCGCCCGCCTGATAGGCGAGAGCACAGCCAGCAGTGTAGCGAGCCTCCTCGGGAGAAGAGGAGGCAGCCGAGCCCAGTCAAGAGGAAAGCCCTGCTTGCACGGAGCTAAGTGGCCTCCAGTACGGCAGAGCTCTAGCTCTGCTCAGAGCCCCGATCTGGCAGAGTTTCTGGCGCGAGGCTGCTCGGCCGGGGCTCGCCTTGCCCAGACTTGCCTTGCTTTTAGGCTCCCTCCCCAGGAAGGAGCTGTCTGAGCGAGCCTGGGAGACGCCACTGGTGCCTTCCTTGCCTCAGCTCCAATCCTGCCTTGCCTTTGCACATAGGTGCCAGGCGTCGTTGGGGAGGGCTTAGGGGGTGGTGGGTTGCACACTGCCAAGGGCTTCAGCAGTGAGAGCTCTGTCAGAGGGAAGGGAAGGGCAACTGCAGGGCTCCTCCAGCGGTTTCTAGGCCGCCTAGAATCAGCGCCGCACCGAGAGCACCAGGCTCCCAGGGCCCCTGGCTGGGGTTTTCAGCCCCGCACACACGGAGGCTGATTCCTTGGGTGCCCAGAAAGTGTATGACAGACGTAGGTTCCCTAGCACTCTCCTCCCCAGCAGAGACATGTGCAGGTGGTTGGGGCCTGATCCTGCGTGTCTGGGTTCCTGCCCACAGCCCCAACTCAGGGGAAGCAGCCCCTGAGGCAAGACCTGCTGGAGGAGCCCTGCGCCCCCGCCTGATAGGCGAGTGCACAGCCAGCAGGGAAGCGAGCCTCCTCGGGGGAAGAGGAGGCAGCCCAGCCCCGTCAAGTTGAAAGCCCTGCTTGCACGGAGCTAAGTGCGCCTCCAGTACGGCAGAGCTCTAGCTCTGCTCAGAGCCCCGATCTGGCAGAGTTCCTGGCGCGAGGCTGCTCTGCCGGGGGCTAGCCTTGCCCAGACTTGCCTTGCTTTTAGGCTGCCTCTCCAGGAAGGAGCAGGCAGCAGGAGCCTGGGAGTCGCCACTGGCGCCTTTCTTGCCTCAGCTCCAATCCTGCCTTGCCTTTGCACTTAGGTCCCAGTCCTCCTTAAGGAGAGCTTAGGGGCTGGTGGGTTGCACACTGCCAAGGGCTCCAGCAGTGAGAATTCTGTCAGAGGGAAGGGAAGGGCAACTGCAGGGCTCCTCCAGCGGTTGCTTGGCCGCCCAGATTCAGCGCCACACGGAGAGCACCAGGCTCCCAGGGCCCCTGGCTGGGGTTTTCAGCCCCGCACACACGGAGGCTGATTCCTTGGGTGCCCAGAAAGTGTATGACAGACGTAGGTTCCCTAGCACTCTCCTCCCCAGCAGAGACATGTGCAGGTGTTTGGGGCCTGATCCTGCGTGTCTGGGTTCCTGCCCACAGCCCCAACTCAGGGGAAGCAGCCCCTGAGGCAAGACCTGCTGGAGGAGCCCTGCGCCCCCGCCTGATAGGCGAGTGCACAGCCAGCAGGGAAGCGAGCCTCCTCGGGGGAAGAGGAGGCAGCAAGTCCCCGTCAAGCTGAAATCCCTGCTTACACGAAGCTAAGTGCGACTCCAGTACGGCAGATCTCTAGCTCTGTTCAGAGGCCCGATCTGGCAGAGTTCCTGGCACCAAGATGCTCTGCCATAGGCGAGCCTTGCGCAGACTTGCCTTGCTTTAAGGCTCCCTCCCCAGGAAGGAGCAGGCTGTGTGAGGCTCGGAAACGCCACTGGCGCCTTCCTGGCTTCAGCTCTACCCCTGCCTTGCCTTTGCACTTAGGTCCCAAGCGTCCTTGAGGAGGGCTTAGGGGCTGGTGGGTTGCACACTGCCAAGGGCTCCAGCAGTGAAAGCTCTGTCAGAGGGAAGCGAAGGGCAACAGCAGGGCTCCTTCAGCGGTTCCTTGGCCGCCCAGACAAAGCTCCGCACGGAGAGCACCAGGTTCCAAGGGCCCCTGGCTGGGTTTTGCATCCCCACACTCCCAGAGGCTGACTCCGTGGGTGCCTAGAAAGTGTGTGAGAGACGTAGGTTCCCTAGCACTCTCCTCCCCAGCAGAGACATGTGCAGGTGGTTGGGGCCTTATCCTGCGTGTCTGGGTTCCCGCCCACAGCCCCAACTCAGGGGAAGCAGCCCCTGAGGCAAGACCTGCTGGAGGAGCCCTGCGCGCCCGCCTGATAGGCGAGAGCACAGCCAGCAGTGTAGCGAGCCTCCTCGGGAGAAGAGGAGGCAGCCGAGCCCAGTCAAGAGGAAAGCCCTGCTTGCACGGAGCTAAGTGGGCCTCCAGTACGGCAGAGCTCTAGCTCTGCTCAGAGCCCCGATCTGGCAGAGTTTCTGGCGCGAGGCTGCTCGCCGGGGGCTCGCCTTGCCCAGACTTGCCTTGCTTTTAGGCTCCCTCCCCAGGAAGGAGCTGTCTGAGCGAGCCTGGGAGACGCCACTGGTGCCTTCCTTGCCTCAGCTCCAATCCTGCCTTGCCTTTGCACATAGGTGCCAGGCGTGGTTGGGGAGGGCTTAGGGGTGGTGGGTTGCACACTGCCAAGGGCTTCAGCAGTGAGAGCTCTGTCAGAGGGAAGGGAAGGGCAACTGCAGGGCTCCTCCAGCGGTTTCTAGGCCGCCTAGAATCAGCGCCGCACCGAGAGCACCAGGCTCCCAGGGCCCCTGGCTGGGGTTTTCAGCCCCGCACACACGGAGGCTGATTCCTTGGGTGCCCAGAAAGTGTATGACAGACGTAGGTTCCCTAGCACTCTCCTCCCCAGCAGAGACATGTGCAGGTGTTTGGGGCCTGATCCTGCGTGTCTGGGTTCCTGCCCACAGCCCCAACTCAGGGGAAGCAGCCCCTGAGGCAAGACCTGCTGGAGGAGCCCTGCGCCCCCGCCTGATAGGCGAGTGCACAGCCAGCAGGGAAGCGAGCCTCCTCGGGGGAAGAGGAGGCAGCAAGTCCCCGTCAAGCTGAAATCCCTGCTTACACGAAGCTAAGTGCGACTCCAGTACGGCAGATCTCTAGCTCTGTTCAGAGGCCCGATCTGGCAGAGTTCCTGGCACCAAGATGCTCTGCCATAGGCGAGCTTGCGCAGACTTGCCTTGCTTTAAGGCTCCCTCCCCAGGAAGGAGCAGGCTGTGTGAGGCTCGGAAACGCCACTGGCGCCTTCCTGGCTTCAGCTCTACCCCTGCCTTGCCTTTGCACTTAGGTCCCAAGCGTCCTTGAGGAGGGCTTAGGGGCTGGTGGGTTGCACACTGCCAAGGGCTCCAGCAGTGAAAGCTCTGTCAGAGGGAAGCGAAGGGCAACAGCAGGGCTCCTTCAGCGGTTCTTGGCCGCCCAGACAAAGCTCCGCACGGAGAGCACCAGGTTCCAAGGGCCCCTGGCTGGGTTTTGCATCCCACACTCCCAGAGGCTGACTCCGTGGGTGCCTAGAAAGTGTGTGAGAGACGTAGGTTCCCTAGCACTCTCCTCCCCAGCAGAGACATGTGCAGGTGGTTGGGGCCTGATCCTGCGTGTCTGGGTTCCCGCCCACAGCCCCAACTCAGGGGAAGCAGCCCCTGAGGCAAGACCTGCTGGAGGAGCCCTGCGCGCCCGCCTGATAGGCGAGAGCACAGCCAGCAGTGTAGCGAGCCTCCTCGGGAGAAGAGGAGGCAGCCGAGCCCAGTCAAGAGGAAAGCCCTGCTTGCACGGAGCTAAGTGGGCCTCCAGTACGGCAGAGCTCTAGCTCTGCTCAGAGCCCCGATCTGGCAGAGTTTCTGGCGCGAGGCTGCTCGGCCGGGGGCTCGCCTTGCCCAGACTTGCCTTGCTTTTAGGCTCCCTCCCCAGGAAGGAGCTGTCTGAGCGAGCCTGGGAGACGCCACTGGTGCCTTCCTTGCCTCAGCTCCAATCCTGCCTTGCCTTTGCACATAGGTGCCAGGCGTTTGGGGAGGGCTTAGGGGGTGGTGGGTTGCACACTGCCAAGGGCTTCAGCAGTGAGAGCTCTGTCAGAGGGAAGGGAAGGGCAACTGCAGGGCTCCTCCAGCGGTTTCTAGCCGCCGAATCAGCGCCGCACCGAGAGCACCAGGCTTCCAGGGCCCCTGGCTGGGGTTTTCAGCCCCCACACACGGAGGCTGATTCCTTGGGTGCCCAGAAAGTGTATGACAGACGTAGGTTCCCTAGCACTCTCCTCCCCAGCAGAGACATGTGCAGGTGGTTGGGGCCTTGATCCTGCGTGTCTGGGTTCCTGCCCACAGCCCAACTCAGGGGAAGCAGCCCCTGAGGCAAGACCTGCTGGAGGAGCCCTGCGCCCCGCCTGATAGGCGAGTGCACAGCCAGCAGGGAAGCGAGCCTCCTCGGGGGAAGAGAGGCAGCCGAGCCCCGTCAAGTTGAAAGCCCTGCTTGCACGGAGCTAAGTGGCCTCCAGTACGGCAGAGCTCTAGCTCTGCTCAGAGCCCCGATCTGGCAGAGTTTCTGGCGCGAGGCTGCTCTGCCGGGG
>NW_017198096.1:0-7821 GCF_001704415.2 Capra hircus
CCCCTCCAGGCGAGCAGAGGCGCATTATTGCTGAAGCATCTCGAGGCGCCAATCACACCTACCCCCTGGACCGTCCAAAGGTTCCTTCACACCCTTGCTGCAACTCAAGAAGTTCCCCGATATACCCGTATGCACTCGAGAGAAGCAGAAGGTCCCGCCCACATCCAAAGGGCCCCGTTTCTGCCTCTTTGCTCGAGATGAGGGATCCTTTCCCTACTTGGTCGAAAAAGAATTCCGAGGTTCCCGTCGCATCTCAAGAGGAGGCCCTCTCCACAGGAAAGGGGATATGTACTCCAGGTCAGGCCACCATTCCAAGAGTCCCCCAGATGTCTCAGTCCATTTCAGAGGAACCTGTTTTCCCCAAACTGCCTCGACTTTCACGCCGAAGATCGACTCAAACCACAGTGGCACGTGGGACAGCCCTGTGGTAAAGCCTCGTAGGAAAGCCTCGTGGGAAAGCCTTGAGGGAAAGCCTCGAGGGAAAGCCACAGATCCCTTGATCACGCGATGGGGAAGCGTGACACTGCTTCCACAGCTCGGAGGAAAGCGCACGTGCATGCCCCCACTCGAGACGAGGACTGACTCCCCTGGAGACTCCAGAAGTACCCCAAGATCCATGTCAGCACTGGAGAATAATTCTCAGTTTACGGCCCCGACTTCACAAAAAGGTCTTAGGCCCCAGCATTGAAGGGAGAGGAATCCCGAGAGGCCAATAAGCAACTCGCACGGAGAGTGGCCTTTCCTGAGGCCACCAGATAGGGTCCCTGTGGTCCCCGTCGTAAATCGAGAGCACCTACCGCAACTCGAGAAAATCCTGGAGATTCTCCCCTCCAGGCTAGATGAGGCCCATTTCCGCTGATGACTCGAGGCTAATCACATCTAACCTTTGGAACTTCCATAGGGTCCTTCACACCCTTGCTGCAACTCAAGAAGTTCCCCGACATACCCTTGTCCACTCGAGAGGAAACGCGAGCGTCCCTTGCACATCCAGAGGAGGCCCTTTCCTCCTTGTAGCTCGAGATGAGGGATCCTTTCCCTGCGTGTTCGGAAAGAATTCCCCGCATTCCCGTCGCATCTCAAGAGGAAAGCGCTCTCCACAGGAAAGGCGAGAGGAACTCCAGGGTCGTGCCACCATTCCAAGAGTCCCCCAGAGGACTGAGTCCATTCCAAAGGAAACTCTTTTACCTGCACTGCCTTGACTGTCACGCGAGGATCGACTCACACCACGGTGGCACGTGGGACAGCCCTGTGTGTTAGCCTCGTGGGAAAGCCTCATGGAAATCCTACAGGGAAAGCCACACATCCCTTGATCCACCCGTCGGGTAGCATGACACTGCTGCCACCGTTAGGGGAGGAAAGCCCACGTGCATTTCCCCACTCGAGACGAGGACTGACTCCCCTGGGGAGAGTCCAGAAGTACCCAAAAATCCACGTCAGCACTGGAGAGGAATCCTCAGTTTCCGGTCCCAACTCAACACAAGGTCTTCGACTCGGGAAATTCAAGCAGTTAAAAGATCTCCCTTTGGAGCCTCGAGGGGGGATCGGGGCTTCTCTGGATGCGGGCGGGACCTCGTGCTTCCTTTGAGTGTAGACGGGTATGTCGGGAAAGCTCTTGAGTTGCAGCAAGTGTGTGAAGGAACCATGGGAAGTTCCAGAGGTTAGGTGTGCTTAGCCTCTAGATGCGTCAGTGGAAATAGGCCTCATTTTGCCTGTAGGGAGAATCTCCTGGATTTCTCGAGTTACGGCAGGTGCTCTCGAATTACGACGGGGACCTCAGGGACCGTCTCGTGGCCTCAGGAAAGGCCAGTCCCCATGCAAGTTGCCAGGGGGACTCTCGGGATTCCTCTTGGGTCGATGCCGGGGCCTAAGACCTTGTGTGGAGTCGAGGCCGGATCCTGAGGATTCCTCTCCAGTGCTGACATGGTTCTTGGGGTACTTCTGGAGTCTCCCCAGGGAAGTCAGTCCTCGTCTCGAGTGTGGGCATGCACGTGCGCTTTCCTCCCGAGCTGTAGCAGCAGTGTCACGCTTCCTAACGCGTGGTCAAGGATCTGTAGCTTTCACTCAAGTCTTTCCTTCAAGGCTTTCCCAAGAGTCTTTCCCACAGGGCTGTCCCACCTGCCACCATGGTGTGAGTCGATCCTCGGCTTGAAAGTCGAGGCAGTGCAGGGAAAACAGGTTCCTCTGGAATGGACTGAGACATCTGGGGACTCTTGGAATGGTGCGTACGACCCTGGAGTTCCGCTCGCCTTTCCTGTGGAGAGCGCCTCCTCTTGAGATGGGACGGGAACGCCGGGAATTCTTTCCCGACCAAGCAGGGAAAGGATCCGTCATCTCGAGGTCCGAGGCAGAAACGGGGCTCCTCTGGATGTGGCAGGACCCTCGTGCTTCCTCTGGAGTGGAGACGGTATGTCGGGGAACTTCTTGAGTTTCAGCAAGGTTGTGAAGGAACCTTTGGAATTTCCAGAGTTTAGGTGTGATTAGCCTCGAGAGCCTCAGCGGAAATTGGCCTCATCTTGCCTGGAGGGGAGAACCTCCTGGATTTTCTCGAATTGTGGCAGGTGTTCTCAACGTACGCTGGACCTCAGGGACCCGCTCTGGTGGCGTCAGGAAAGGCCAGTTCCCATCCGAGTGGCTACGGGGCCTCTCGGGATTCCTCTCCCGTCGATGGT
Organism: Capra hircus; assembly: GCF_001704415.2. NCBI lineage: Eukaryota > Metazoa > Chordata > Mammalia > Artiodactyla > Bovidae > Capra > Capra hircus. The sequence continues at coordinate 2,670 of NW_017198096.1, forward strand.
GGGGCCTAAGACCTTGTGTGAAGTCGAGGCCGGTACCTGAGGATTCCTCTCCCGTTGCTGACATGGTTCTTGGGGTACTTCTTGAGTCTCCCAGGGGTGTCAGTCCTCTTCTCAGCGGGATCATGCAAGAACGCTTACCTCCCGAGCTGCAGTAGCAGTGTCACGCTGCCCGTCGCGTGGATCAAGAGATCTGTGTCTTTCCCTCGAGGTATTTCCACGGGCTTTCCCACATCGCTGTCCCACGTGCCACCGTGGGTGCCAGTCGATCCTCGGCGTGAAAATCAAGCAGTGCAGGGAAAACAGGTTCCTCTGGAATGGACTGAGACATCTGGGGGACTCTTGGAATTGTGGCACGACCCTGGAGTTCCTCTCGCCTTTCCGTGGAGAGCGCCTCTTCTTGAGATGCGGTGGAACGCCGGGAATTCTTCCCGACCAAGCAGGGAAAGTGCCGTGGTCCAGCCCCGGTGGGATCCAGGGTGATTCGAAGGTGGGGACGTAGTCATTGTCTTTGGAAATATACATATTTAATCCCAGATATAAAGAGATTAGAAATGGATAGTGTAGTAGGAAGATTATTGGAGAAAAGAGAGGCTGAATAACTTGGATTACGTGGAATAGCATCCATCCTCCAGTAGAGAATTCAGCCAGAAAAACGGGAGCAAAAAAGAAGCGACATGGGGGAATCAGTCTTTCCGGAAACTGATCTGATTTCTTTATTTTTGGTTTTGCTTGTATACCTCTTGTTACACATAGGGATGAATACAGAGTCACGCAGGAGTCGGCATCCTGACCTTTATCAAAATCAGGTGCTTCACATAAATGTAAAAAAAAAGGTCTTAGGGATCTTACATCATCTTCTGGCCATGAATGAGACCTGCTGACATTTTTATGATCCTTTCTTTCTGATAACCAAATAAACTTATTTCTTCCAAGGGTGTTTTTTCTTTAAACCAGGCACCCCTCCAAATAAAGTTACATTCCTATAGGGTGAGGGGGTGTAGTGAGTTACAATCAAGAAAGGAATTTATTTAACCAAGGTTAACATGATTAGTCTTAAAGGTGAATTCTTATTTCTCCTATATGCTTAAAGGTTAATACTTATTTCTCCTATATACTAGTTATATTCATTATAAGGGTAGGAACATGGAGATTTATCAGCAAAAACATCAGCCTAACAAATGAAAATCCTTTCATCAATTCTCCCCTTAAGATCTATTTAGTCTTAAGATATGATAAAGTTACATTCTTACATAGAAAGGACACAGTGATATATAACAAAGTACAGTGATCTATTACAAAAGTGAAAATCCATTAACTCAAAAAGTCTAGTATTGCTAACATCAAAAACTGCTATATTTCCTTTGCTATATTTCCAAATACATTGATTAATATATTCCAAGTGCCTAAGGATATGGAGGCCTGGTGGCAATCATTGACTCAACAAGAAGAAAAAGTCCTATGCTAATTAAGACTCTCAAAATACTCCAAAACTCTCTGTGCTGTTTACAGTTGAGAGGTAGTAAACAATCTTGCGCCTAGTGGCAGCAGTATGGATAATCCTGTCACACAAGCTGGTCTGTCAGCAGAGAGGTTTGACCTAAAATATCCTTGTCCCACCCAGAGCAGGGAATTAGCAGCAATTTTTGACACAACAAATGAAGAACCCTTCACCAATATAATTCCTAACCAACTATACTAATAATTTCTAACTCCCCAAAAATAATTTGCCTTTAGTAAGTCTAAAACATCTCATGCCTCTCAGGTTGGGAGGCTGTAAACAATCACATGTGGCCGGACAAACCTATAAAGGTGGGCTAGATAACCTTCAGAGGAGTCAGCAAGCTGAAACACTCTTGTCATGCCCAAGAATATTTATTGCCTTGAAGCTGCACGTTTACTTCTTCTCGAGAGAAACAGTTATGGGGGAGAGCCCCGTAAAGTCAGAAAGTGTAGGTGAGAGCATAAAACAGACTCTGGTTTTGGGGTTCGATGCTGGGAACAGGGGGTTACCTGAGGCTTGATCACGCCTTTGCGCATGCCAAGCCTCCTTCCTCATGACCTTTGCCATAGGCGGAATTCCTCACGCTGGCCCCAGAAGGAAAGGATCCCTCATCTCGAGCGACGAGGCGAAACGCGCCTCCTGTGGATGTGGGGGGGGACCATCTTGCTTATTCTCGAGTGGAGACGGGTATGTCGGGGAACTTCTTTGAGTTGCAGCAAGGGTGTAAAGTACCTTTTGGAAGTTCCAGAGGTTAGGTGTGATTAGCCTCGAGACACCTCAGTGGAAATGGGCCTCATCTCGCCTGGAGGGAGAACCTCCTGGATTTTCTCGAGTTGCGGCAGGTGCTCTCGACTTACGACGGGGACCTCAGGGCCAGCTCTGGTGGCCTCAGGAAAGGCCAGTCCCCATTCAAGTTTCTAGGGGGCCTCTCAGGATTCCTCTCCTGTCGATGCCGGGGCCTAAGACCTTGTGTAAGTCGGGCTGGAACCTGAAGATTCCTCTCCAGTGCTGACATGGATCTTGTGTACTTCTGGAGTCTCCCCAGGGGAGTCAGTCCTCGTCTCGAGTGGGGGCATGCACGTGCGCTTTCCTCCGAGCGGTAGCAGCAGTGTCACGCTTCCCGTCGCGTGGATCAAGGGATCTGTGGCTTTCCCTCTAGGCTTTCCCATGAGGCTTTCCCACAGGGCTGTCCCACATGCCACCTTGGTGTGAGACGATCCTCGGCGTGAAAGTCAGTGCAGCAGGGGAAAACAGGTTCCTCTGGAATGGACTGAGACATCTGGGGAACTCTTGGAATGGTGGCACGACCCTGGAGTTCCTCTGGCCTTTCCTGTGGAGAGCACTTCCTCTTGAGATGCGACGGGAACGCCAGGAATTCTTTCCCGACCACGCAGGGAAAGGATCCCTCCTCTCTAGATACGAGGCGGAAACGGGGCTCCTCTGGATGTGGGCGGGACCCTCGTGCTTCATCTCGAGTGGAGACGGGTATGTCGGTGATCTTCTTGACTTGCCAGCAGGGGTGTCAAAGACCCTTTGGAAGTTCCAGAGGTTAGGTGTGATTAGCCTCGAGATGCCTCAGGGGAAATGGGCCTCATCTCGCCTGGAGGGGAGAACCTCCTGGATTATCTTGAGTTGGAGCAGGTGCTCTCGTCTTAGGATGGGGGACCTCAGGGACCCGCTCCTGTGGCCTCAGAAAAGGCCAGTGCCCATGGGAGTTGCTAGGGGCCTCTCAGGATTCCTCTCACGTCGATGCCGGGGCCTAAGACCTTGTGTGGAGAGCCCGAGCGGAGGCGGCGCGGAGCGTTTCGGTTCTCAGTGCCTGGGGCACCGGTGTGGTGGTGTGAGGCTGCGGCGGAGCCTCTACACTGAAGGTGCGAGAGGTTGGCAGCTTCGATTGAAGCACATCGAGCGGCGACAGCAGTGAAAGTCATGAGCGACAGCGGCGAGGAGAACTACGGCGAGGGGGAATCCCGTTCTGCTTCCAGAAGCGGAAGTGCTCATGGATCTGGGAAATCTGCAAGTCATACCCCTGCAAAGGTCTCGCTCCAAGGAAGATTCCAGGCGTTCCAGATCAAAGTCCAGGTCCAGATCGGAATCTAGGTCTAGATCCAGAAGAAGTTCTCGGAGGCATTATACAAGGTCACGATCTCGGTCCGGTCCCATAGAAGATCTCGTAGCAGATCTTACAGCAGAGATTATCGAAGACGGCATAGCCACAGTCATTCTCCCATGTCTACTCGCTGGCGTCATGTTGGGAATCAGGCAAATCCTGATCCTAACTGTTGTCTTGGAGTATTTTGGATTGAGCTTGTATACTACAGAAAGAGATCTAAGAGAAATGTTCTCTAAATATGGCCCAATTGCTGATGTATCTATTGTATAATGACCAGCAGTCTAGACGTTCAAGAGGATTTGCCTTTGTATACTTTTGAAAATGTAGATGATGCCAAGGAAGCAAAAGAGCGTGCCAATGGAATGGAGCTTGATGGATGTAGGATCAGAGTTGACTTCTCCATAACGAAAAGACCACATACTCCAACAGCAGGAATTTACATGGGGAGACCTACCTATGGCAGCTCACGCCGTCGAGATTACTATGACAGAGGATATGATCGAGGCTATGATGATCGGGGGACTATTACAGCAGATCGTACAGAGGAGGAGGAGGAGGAGGGGAGGATGGAGAGCTGCTCAAGACAGGATCAGAAATACAGAAGACGGGTCACCTTCTCCCTACTATAGTCGTGGAGGATACAGATCACGTTCCAGATCTCGATCATACTCACCTCGTCGCTATTAAAGCATGAAGATGAAGACTTTCTGAAACCTGCCTAGAGTTGGGATATTGTTTTGTGGACAATATTTTTTATTGTCTCCCTGTTTAAAAAGTGAACAGTGCCTGGTGAAGTTAGGTGACTTTTACACCTTTTATGATGACTACTTTTGTGGAGTTGAATTGCTGTTTTTCATTCTGCATTTGTGTAGTTCGGTGCTTTGTTCAAAGTTAAGTGTTTTCAGAAAAGTATGTTTTACATGTATTTTTTTACAGTCTAAAATTTTGACTGCTGAGAAGTTTCTATTGTACAGAACTTCATTTAAATGGTTTTTCTACTGAATACAGGGTATTCTGAAGATTGAAGCCTGTGTGTAAAAATGCTACCAAATGGCAAAAAGCAACAATAACGTTTGGTTTTTACTTTTCTTTCTAACATATCAATGCTTAGGAGAACTGTTCTGATTAGATTGTCAGTAGTAAATTAAAGAAAAAAAATGCCCGTTTTCCTCGAGTCCATGAAACATACCATACTTAATATACCTGCAGTTAAGTGATAAAAAATTACGCTCTGTAACTCTATACTGCTAGTGTTAAAAACTAAAGATCTTTCAATACAGCAAATGCTTAATGCTTATATAAATGTGACTTTGTCAGCCTTTATGTAATCTGTATTATACATAGCAGGGAATAAGATGAGTTGCACAATGTATGCCTTAAAAAGGCTATTTCTTAAAGCTGTTAGAAGGGGATAATGGTATTTCAATTAGTAATCAGCAAGTGAAAATAATATTCCACCACAAATGTACTCTTGTTCTTCTAGCTTTTAAGACTATATGGAAAAACTGGGTGCTTCAGAGTTTTTTGAGAAAAAGAAG
>NW_017198097.1:0-7820 GCF_001704415.2 Capra hircus
ATCCTTTACCGTCCGCACTCGAGAGGAAGCACGAGAGTCCCGCCCACATCCAGAGGTGCCCCGTTTCTGCCTACTAACTCGAGAGGAGGGATCCTTTCCCTGCGTGGTCGGGAAAGTTTCCCGGCGTTCCCGTCGCATCTCAAGAGGAGGCGCTCTCCACAGGAAAGGCGAGAGGAACTCCAGATTCGTGCCACATTCCAGAGTCCCCCAGATGTCTCAGTTCATTCCAGGGAAACCTGTTTTCCCCTGCACTGCCTCAACTTTCAAGCCGAGGATCGACTCACACCACGGTGTCACGCGGGACAGCCCTGTGGGAAAGCCTCGTGGGAAAGCCTCGAGCGAAAGCGACAGATCCTTGATCCACGAGAAGGGAAGCGTGACCCTCCTGCTACAGCTCGGGAGGAAAGCGAACGTGCATGCCCCCACTCCAGACGAGGACTGACGCCCCTGGGGAGACTCCAGAAGTCCCCGAAGATCCATGTCGGCACTGGAGAGGAAACCTCAGGTTCCGGTACCGACTCCACACAAGGTCTTAGGCCCTGGCATCAAAGGGAGAGGAAACCCCAGAGGCCCCCGAGCAACTCGCATGGGGACAGGCCTTTCCTGAGGCCACCAGAGTGGGTCCCTGAGGTCCCTGTCGTAAGTCGAGAGCACCTGTCGCAACTCGAGAAAATCCAGGAGGTTCTCCCCTCCTGGCGAGATAAGGCCCATTTCCGCTGAGGCGTCTAGAGGCTAATCACGTCTAACCTCTGGAACTTCCAAAGGGCCCTTCACACCCTTGCTGCAACTCAAGAAGTTCCCCGACATACCCGTCTCCACTCAAGAAGAAGCACGAGAGTCCCGGCCACATCCAGATGAGCCTGTCTCCTAGCTCGAGAAGAGATATCCTTTCCCTGCGTCGTCGGGAAAGAATTCCCGGTGTCCGTCGTATCTCAAGAGGAGGCGCTGTCCACAGGAAAGGCGAGAGGAACTCCAGGGTCGTGCCACCATTCCTAGAGTCCCCCAGATATCTCAGTGCATTCCAGGGAAGCCTTTTTCCCCTGCACTGCGTCGTCTTTCAAACGAGGATCAACTGACACCACGGGTGGCACGTGGGACATCACTGTGGGAAAGCCTCGTGGGAAAACCTGCGTGGGAAAGCGTCGTGGGAAAGCCTCGAGGGAAAGCCACAGATCCCTTGATCCTCGGAAGGGAAGCCTCAACACTGCTGCTACAGCTCGGAGGAAAGTGCACGTGCATGCCCCCACTCGAGACGAGGACTGACTCCCCTGGGGAGACTCCAAAAGTGCCCCAAGATACCATGTCAAGCAATGGAGAGGAATCCTCAGGTTTTGGCACAGACTCCACACAAGGTCTTTAGGTCCCGGCATCGACGGAGAGGAATCCCGAGAGGCCCCCATGAGCAACACGCATGGGGACTGGCCTTTCCTGAGGCCACCAGAGCGGGTCCCTGAGGTCCCTGTCGTAAGTCGAGAGCACCTGCCGCAACTCGAGAAAATCCAGGAGGTTCTCCTCTCCTGGGCAAGATGAGGCCCATTTCCGATGAGGGTGTCTCGAGGCTAATCACACCTAAAACTCTGGAACTTCCAAAGGGTCCTTCACACCCTTGCTGCAACTCAAGAAGTTCCCCAACATGCCCGTCTCCACTCGACAGGAAGCACGAGAGTCCCGCCCACATCCAGAGGAGACCCCGTTTCCGCCTCCTAGCTAGAGAGGAGGGGATACTTTCCCTGCGTGGTCGGGAAAGAATTCCTGGCGTTCCCGTCGCATCTCAAGAGGAGGCGCTCCCCACAGGAAAGGCGAGAGGAACTCCAGGGTCGTGCCACCATTCCCAGAGTCCCCCAGATGTCTCAGTCCATTCCAGGGAAACCTGTTTTTCCCTGCACTGCCTCGACTTTCAAGCCAAGGATCGACTCACACCACGGTGGCACGTGGGACAGCCCATGTGGGAAAGCCTTATGGGAAAGCCTCGTGAGGAAGCCTCGAGGGAAAGCCACTGATCCCTTGATCCACGCGATGGGAGCTGGACACCGCTGCTACACCTCGGGAGGAAAGCGCAGGTGCATGCCCCCACTCGGAACGAGGACTGACTCCCCTGGGGAGACTCCAGAAGTACCCAAGATCCATGTCAGCACTGGAGAGGAAACCTCAGGTTCTGGCACTGACTCCACACAAGGACTTAGGCCCCGGCATCGACGGGAGAGGAATCCCGAGAGGCCCCGAGCAACTCCAATGGTGACTGGCCTTTCCTGAGGCCCCCAGAGCGGGTCCCTGAGATCCCCGTCGTAAGTCGAGAGCACCTGCCCTAACTCGAGAAAATCCAGGAGGTTCTCCCCTCCAGGCGAGATGAGGCCCATTTCTACTGAGGCGTCTCCAGGCTAATCACACCTAACCTCTGTAACTTACAAAGGGTCCTTCACATCCTTGCTGCAACTCCAAGAAGTTCCCCGACATACCCGACTCCTCTCGAGAGGAAGCACGAGAGTCCCGCCCACATCAAGAGGAGCCCCGTTTCCGCCTGATAGCTCGAGAGCAGGGATACCTTCCCTGCGTGGTCGGGAAAGAGTTCCCGGCGTTCCCGTCGCATCTCAAGAGGAGGTGCTCTCCACAGGAAAGGCGAGATGAACTCCAGGGTCGTGCCACCATTCCCAGAGTCCCCCAGATGTCTCAGTCCATTCCAGGGAAACCAGTTTTTCCCTGCACTGCCTCGACTTTCAAGCCGAGGATCGACTCACACCACGGTGGCACGTGGGACAGCCCTGTGGGGAAAGCCTCGTGGGAAAGCCTGCTGCGAAAACCTCGAGTTAAAGCCACAGATTTCTTCATCCACGCGAAGGGAAGCATGACACTGCTGCTACAGCTCGGGAGGAAAGTGCACGTGAATGACCTAAGTCGAGACGAGGACTGAATCCCCGGTGGAGGCTCCAGAAGTACCCCAAGATCCATGTCAGCACTGGAGAGGAATCCTCATGTTCCGGCACCGACTCCACACAAGGTGTTAGGCCCCGGCATCGACGGGAGAGGAATCCGGAGAGGCCCCCGAGCAATTCGCATGGGGACTGGCCTTTCCTGAGGCCACCAGAGCGGGTCCCTGAGGTCCCCGTCGTAAGTCGAGAGCACCAGCCGCAACACGAGAAAATCCAGGAGGTTCTCCCCTCCAGGCGAGATGAGGCCCATTTCCGCTGAGGCGTCTCGAGGCGAAACACACCTAACGTCGAGAACTTCCAAAGGGTCCTTCACACCCTTGCTTCAACTCAAGAAGTTCCCCGACATACCCGTCTCAACTCGAGAGGAAGCACGAGAGTCTTGACCACATCCAAGGAGCCCCGATTCCGCCACGTAGCTCGAGAGGAGGGATACTTTCCCTGTGTGGTCAGGAAAGAATTCCCGTCATTCCCGTCGCATCTCAAAAGGAGGCGATATCCACAGGAAAAGCGAGAGGAACTTCACGGTCGTGCCACCATTCCCAGAGTCCCCCAGGTGTCTCAGTCCATTCCAGGGAAACCTGTTTTCCCTTCACTGCCTCGACTTTCAAGCCGAGGATCGACTCACACCACGGTGGCACTTGAAACAGCCCTGTGGGAAAGCCTCGTGGGAAAGCCTCGAGGGAAAGCCACAGATTCCTTGATCCACGCGAAGGGAAGCACGACACTGCTGCTACAGCTCGGGAGGAAAGCGCACGTGCATGCCCCCACTCCAGACGAGGACTGACTTCCCTGGGGAGACTCCAGAAGTACCCCAAGATTCATGTCAGTACTGGAGCGGAATCCTCAGGTTCCGGCACCGACTCCACACAAGGTCTTAGGCCCCGGCATCGACGGGAGAGAAATCCCGAAAGGCTCCCAAGCAACTCGAATGGGGACTGGCCTTTCCTGAGGCCTCCAGAGGGGGTCCCTGTGGTCCCCGTCGCAAGTCGAGAGCACCTGCCGCAAGTCGAGAAAATCCAGGAGGTTGTCCCCTCCAGGCGAGATGAGGCCCATTTCCGCTGAGGTGACTCGAGGCTAATCACACCTAACCTCTGGAACTTCCAAAGGGTCCTTCACAGCCTTGCTGCAACTCAAGAAGTTCCCCGACATACCCGTCTCCAGTCAAGGGGAAGCACGAGAGTCCCGCCCACATCCAGAAGAGCCCCGTTTCCGCCTCCTAGCTCGAGAGGAGGTATCATTTCATTTCGTGGTCGGCAAAGAATTCCCGGCGTTCCCGTCGCATCTCAAGAGGAGGCGCTCTCCACAGGAAAGGCGAGAGGAACTCCAGCGTCGTGCCACCATTTCCAGAGTCCCCAAGATGTCTCAGTCCATTCCAGGGAAACCTGTTTTCCCTGCACTGCCTCGACTTTCAAGCCGAGGATCGACATCGACACACACCACGGTGGCACGTGGAACAGCCCTTTGGGAAAGCCTCGAGGGAAAGGCACAGATTCCTTGACCCATGCGAAGAGAAGCGTGACACTGCTGCTACAGCTCGGGAGGAAAGCGTACGTGCAGGCGCTCACTCGGGACGAGGACACACTCCCCTGGGGAGACTCCAGAAGTACCCCAAGATCCATTTCAGCACTGGAGAGGAATCCTCAGGTTCCGGCACCGACTCCACACAAGGTCTTAGGCCCCGGTATCGAAGGGAGAGGAATCCCGAGAGGCCCCCGAGCAACTCGCATGGGTACTGGCCTTTCCTGGGGCCACCAGAGCGGGTCCCTGTGTTCCCCGTCCTAAGTCCAGAGCACCTGCCGCAACTTGAGAAAATCCAGGAGGTTCTCCGTTCCAGGCGAGATGAGGCCCATTTCCGCTGAGCTGTTTCAAGGCTAATCACACCTAACCTCTGGAACTTACAAAGGGTCCTTCACACCCTTCGGCAACTCAAGAAGTTCCCGGACATACCCGTCTCCACTCGAGAGGAAGCACGAGCGTCCCGCCCACGTCCAGAGGAGCCCCGTTACCGCCTCCTAGCTCGAGAGGAGGGATCCTTTCCCTGCAGGGTCGGGAAGAATTCCTGGCGTTCCCGTGGCATCTCAAGAGGCAGCGCTCTCCACATGAAAGGCGAGAGGGAATCAAGGGTCGTGGCACCATTCCCAGAGTCCCCCAGATGTCTCAGTCCATTCCAGGGAAACCTGTTTTCCCTGCACTGCCTGGACGTTCAAGCCGAGGATCGACTCACACCACGGTGGCACGTGGGACAGCCCTGTGGGAAAGCCTCGTGGGAAAGCCTCGTGGGAAAGCCTCGAGGGAAAACCTCGAGGGAAAGCCACAGATCCCTTGATCCACGCTAAGGGAAGCGTGACAGTGCTGCTACAGCTCGGGAGGAAAGCACACCGTGCACGCCCCCACTCGAGACGAGGACTGACTCCCCTGGGGAGACTCCAGAAGTACCCCAGGATCCATGTCAGCACTGGAGAGGAATCCTCAGGTTCCGGCACCGACTCCACACAAGGTCTTAGGCCCCGGCATCGACTGGAGAGGAATCCTGAGAGGGCCCCGAGCAATTCGAAAGGGGACTGGCCTTTCCTGAGGCCACCAGAGCGGGTCCCTGAGGTCCCCGTCGTAAGTCGAGAGTACCTGCCGCAACTCGAGAAAATCCAGGAGGTTCTCCCCTCCAGGCGAGATGAGGCCCATTTCCGCTGAGGCGTCTCGAGGCTAATCACATCTAACATCTGGAACTTCCAAAGGGTCATTCACACCCTTGCTGCAACTCAAGAAGTTCCCCGACATACCCGTCTCCACTCGAGAGGAAGCACGAGAGTCCCGCCCACATCCAGAGGAGCCCCGTTTCCGCCTCCTACCTCGAGAGGAGGGATCCTTTCCCTGCGTGTTCGGGAAAGAATTCCCGGCGTTCCCGTCGCATCTCAAGAGGAGGCGCTCTCCACAGTAAAGGCGAGAGGAACTCGAGGGTCGTGCCACCATTCCCAGAGTCCCCTGGATGTCTCAGTCCATTCCAGGGAAACCTGATTTCCCTGCACTGCCTCGACTTTCAAGCCAAGGATCGACTCACACCACCGGTGGCGCGTGGGACAGCCCTGTGGGAAAGCCTCGTGGGAAAAGCCTCTTGGGAAAGCCTCGAGGGAAAGCCACAGATCCGTTGATCCATGCGAAGGGAAGGGTGACACTGCTGCTAAAGCTCGGGAGGAAAGCGCACGTGCATGCCCCACTCGAGTAGACGACTGACTGCACTGGGAGACGCCAGAAGTACCCCAAGATCCATGTCAGCACTGGAGAGGAATCCTCAGGTTCCAGCACCGACTCCACACGAGATCTTAGGACCCGACATCGACGGGAGAGGAATCCCGACAGGACCCCAAGCAACTTGCATGGGGACTGGCCTTTCCTGAGGCCAACACAGCGGGTCCCTGAGGTCCCCGTCGTAAGTTGAGAGCACCTGCCGCAACTCGAGAATATCCAGGACGTTCTCCCCTCCAGGCGAGATGAGGACCATTTCCACTGATGCGTCTCGAGTCTAATCACATCTAACATCTGGAACTTCCACAGGGTCCTTCACACCCTTGCTGCCACTCAAGAAGTTCCCTGACATACCCGTCTCCACTCGAGAGGAAGCACGAGAGTCCCTCCCACATCCAGAGGAGCCCCGTTTCCACCGCCTAGCCCGAGAGGTGGGATTCTTTCCCTGCGTGGTCGGGAAAGAATTCCCGGCGTTCCCGTCGCATCTGAAGAGGAGGCGCTCTCCACAGGAAAGGCGAGAGGAACTCCAGGGTCGTGTCACCAATCACAGAGTCCCCCAGATGTCTCAGTCCATTCCAGGGAAACCTGTTTTCCCTGCACTGCCTCGACTTTCAAGCCGAGGATCGACTCACACCACTGTGGCACGTGGAACAGCCCTGTGGGAAAGCCTCGTGGGAAAGCCTCGTTGGAAAGCCTCGAGAGAAAGCCCCTGATCCCTTGATCCACCCGAAGGGAAGCGCGACACTGCTGCTACAGCTCGGAAGGAAAGAGCACGTGCATGCCTCTACTCGAGACGAGGACTGACTCCCCTTGGGAGACTCCAGAAGTACACCAAGATCCATGTCAGCACTGAAGAGGAATCCTCAGGTCCGGCACTGACTCCACACAAGGTCTTAGGCCCCAGCATCAACGGGAGAGGAATCCCGAGAGGCCCCCGAGCAACTCGCATGGGGACTGGACTTTCCTGTGGCCACCAGAGCCGGTCCTTGAAGTCCCCGTCGTAAGTCGAGAGCACCTGCCGCAACTCCGAGAAAATCCAGGAGGTTCTCCCCTCCAGGCGAGATGAGGCCCATTTCCGATGAGGCGTTTCGAGGCTAATCACACCTAACCTCTGGAACTTCCACAGGGTCCTTCACACCCTTGCTGCAACTCAAGACGTTCCCTTACATACCGGTCTCCACTCGAGAGGAAGCACGATAGTCCCGCCCACATCCAGAGGAGCCCCGTTTCTGCCTCCTAGCTTGAGAGGAGGGATCCTTTCCCTGTCTGGTCGGGAAAGAATCCCGGCGTTCCCGTCGCATCTCAAGAGGAGGCGCTCTCCACAGGAAAGGCGAGAGGACTCCAGGTCGTGCCACCATTCCCAGAGTCCCCAGATGTTTCAGTCCATTCCAGGGAAACCTGTTTTCCTGCACTGCTCGACTTTCAAGCCGAAGATCGACTCACACCACTGTGGCACGTGGGACAGCCCTGTGGGAAATCCTCGTGGGAAAGCCTCGTTGAAAGCCTCGAGAGAAAGCCCCTGACCCCTTGATCCACGCAAAGGGAAGCGTGACACTGCTGCTTCAGCTCGGGAGGAAAGCGCACGTGCATTCCCCACTCGAGACGACGACTGACTCCCCTGGGGAGACTCCAGAAGTACCCAAGATCCATGTC
>NW_017198098.1:0-7820 GCF_001704415.2 Capra hircus
GGTGCCGGAACCTGAGCATTACTCTCCAGTGCAGACATGGATCCTGGGGTACTTCTGCAGTCTCCCCAGGGGAGTCAGTCCTCGTCTCGAGCGGGGCATGCACGTGCGCTTTCCTCCTGAGCTGAAGCAGCAGTGTCACGCTTCCGTATGCTTGGATCAAGGGATCTGTGCCTTTCCCTCGAGGCTTTCCAACGAGGCTTTTCCCACGAGGCTTTCCCCACGAGGCTTTTTCCCATGAGGCCTTTTCCCACAGGCTGTCCCACGTGCCACCGTGGTGTGAGTCGATCCTCGGCTTGAAAGTCGAGGCAGTGAAGGGAAAACAGGTTTCCCTGGAATGGGACTGAGAGATCCAGGGGACTCTGGGAATGGTGCACGACCCTGGAGTTCCTCTCACCTTTCCTGTGGAGCGCGGCTCCTCTTGAGATGTGACGGGAACACCGGGAATTCTATCCCCGACCACGCAGGGAAAGGATCCCTCCTCTCGAGCTAGAAGGCGGAAACGGGGCTCCTCTGGATGTAGGCGGGACTCTCGTGCTTCCTCTCGAGTGGAGACGGGTATGTCGGGGAACTTCTTGAGTTGCAGTAAGGGTGTGAAGGACCCTTTGGAAGTTCCAGAGGTAAGGTGTGATTAGCCTCGAGATACCTCAGCGGAAATGGGACTCAGCTCACCTGGAGGGGAAGAACCTCCTGGTTTTTCTCGAGTTGCGGCAGGTGCTCTCGACTTACGACGGGGACCTCAGGGACCCGCTCTGGTGGCCTCAGGAAAGGCCAGTCCCCATGCGAGTTGCTCTGGCGGCCTCGCGGGATTCCTCTCACGTCGATGCCCGGGCCTAAGACCTTGTGTGGAGTTGGTGCCGGAACCTGAGGATTCCTCTCCAGTGCAGACATGGATCCTGGGGGTACTTCTGGAGTCTCCCCAGGGGAGTCAGTCCTCGTCTCGAGCGGGGGCATGCACGTGCGCTTTCCTCCCGAGCTGTAGCAGCAGTGTCACGCTTCCCTTCGCGTGGATCAAGAGATCTGTGGCTTTCCCTTGAGGCTTTCCCACGAGGTTTTCCCACGAGGATTTCTCACAGGGCTGTACCACGATGCCACCGTGGTGTGAGTCGATCCTCGGCTTGAAAGTCGAGGCAGTGCAGGGAAAACAGGTTTCCCTGGAATGGACTGAGACATGTGGGGGACTCTGGGAATGGTAGCACGACCCTGGAGTTCCTCTCGCCTTTCCTGTGGAGAGCGTCTCCTCTTGTGATGCGACGGGAACGCCGGGAATTCTTCCCCGAACACGCAGAGAAAGGATCCCTCCTCTCGAGCTAGGAGGCAGAAACGGGTCTCTTCTGGATGTGGGCGGGACTCTCGTGCTTCCTCTCGAGTGGAGACGGGTAAGTCGGGGAACTTCTTGAGTTGCAGCAAGATTGTGAAGCACCCTTTGGAATTTCCAGAGGTTAGGTGTGATTAGCCTCGAGACAGCTCAGCGGAAATGGGCCTCATCTCGCCTGGAGGGACGAACCTCCTGGATTTTCTCGAGTTGCGGCAGGTGCTCTCGACTTCAGACGGGGACCTCAGGGACCCGCTCTCGTGGCCTCAGGAAAGGCCAGTCCCCATGCCAGTTGCTCGCGAGCCTCTCGGGATTCCTCTCCCGTCGATGCTGGTGCCTAAGACCTTGTGGGGAGTCGGTGCCCGCACCTGAGGATTCCTCTCCAGTGCTGACACGGATCTTGGGGTACTTCTGGAGTCTCCCCTGGGGAGTAAGTCCTCGTCTCGAGTGGGGGCAGGGACGTGCGATTTCCTCCCGAGCTGTAGCAGCAGTGTCATGCTTCCCTTCGCGTGGATCAAGGGATCTGTGGCTTTGCCTCAAGGCTTTCCACTAGGCTTTCCCACGAGGCTTTCCCACAGGGCTGTCCCACGTGCCACCATGGTGTGAGTCTATCCTCGGCTTGAAAGTCGAGGCAGTGCAGGGAAAACAGGTTTCCCTGGAATGGACAGACATCTGGGGGACTCTGGGAATGGTGGCCCGACCTGGAGTTCCTCTCGCCTTTCCTATGGAGAGAGCCTCCTCTTGAGATGCGACGGGAACGCCGGGAATTCTTTCCCGACCACGGCAGGGAAAGGATCCCTCCTCTCGAGCTATGAGGCGGAAACGGGGCTCCTCTGGATGTGGGCAGAACTCTCGTGCTTCCTCTCGAGTCGAGACGGGTATGTCGGGGAACTTCTTGAGTTGCAGCAAGGGTGTGAAGGACCTTTGAAAATTCCAGAGGTTAGGTGTGATTAGCCTAAAGATGCCTCAGCGGAAATGGGCCTCATATAGCCTGGAGGGGAGAACCTCCTGGATTTTCTCGACTTGCGGCAGGTGCTCTCCACTTACGAAGGGGACCCCTGGGACCCGCTCTGGTGGCCTCAGTAAAGGCCAGTCCCCATGCAAGGTGCTCGGGGGCCTCTCGGGATTCCTCTCCCGTCGATGCTGGGGCCTAAGACCTTGTGTGGAGTCGGTGCCGGAACCTGAGGATTCCTCTCCATTGCTGACATGGATCTTGGGGTACTTCTGGAGTCTCCCCAGGGGAGTCAGTACTCGTCTCGAGTGGGGGCATGCACGTGCGCTTTCCTCCCGAGCTGTAGCAGCAGTGTCTCCCTTCCCCTCGCGAGGATCAAGAGATCAGGGGCTTTCCCTCGAGGCTTTCCCACGAGGCTTTCCCACGAGGCTTTCCCACAAGGCTCTCCCACGTGCCACCGTGGTGTGAATCCATCCTCGGCTTGAAAGTCGAGGCAGTGCAGGGGAAACAGGTTTCCCTGGAATGGACTGAGATATCTGGGGGACTCTGGGAATGGTGGCACGACCCTGGAGTTCCTCTTGACTTTCCTGTGGAGAGCGCCTCCTCTTGAGATGCGACGGGAACGCCGGGAATTCTTTCCCGACCACGCAGGGAAAGGATCCCTCCTCTCGAGCTAGGAGTCGGAAACGGGGCTCCTCTGCATGTGGGCGGGACTCTCATGCTTCCTCTCGAGTAGAGCCGGGTATGTCAGGGAACTGTTTGAGTTGCAGCAACGGTGTGAAGGACCCTCTGGAAGTTCCAGAGGTTAGGTGTTATTAGCCTCGAGACACGAAAGCGGAAATGGGCCTCATCTCGACTGGAGGGGAGAACCTCCTGGATTTTCTCGAGTTGCGGCAGGTGCTCTCGACTTACGACGGGGACCCCTGGGACCCGCTCTGGTGGCCTCAGGAAAGGCCAGTCCCCATGCGAGTTGCTCGGGGGCCTCTCGGGATTCCTCTCCCATCGATGCCGGGGCCTAAGACCTTGTGTGAAGACGGTGCCAGAACCTGAGGATTCCTCTCCAGTGCTGACATTAATCTTGGGGTACTTCTGGAGTCTCCCCAGGGGAGTCAGGCCTCATCTCGTGTGGGGGCATGCACCTGCGCTTTCCCCCCGAGCTGTAGCTGCAGTGTCGTGCTTCCCTTCGCGTGGATCAAGGGATCTGTGCCTTCCCCTCGAGGCTTTCCCACGAGGCTTTCCCACAGGGCTGTCCCACGTGCCACCGTGGTGTCAGTCGATCCTCGGCTTGAACGTCGAGGCAGTGCAGGGAAAGCAGGTTTCCCTGGAATGGACTGAGACATCTGGGGGACTGTGGGAGTGGTGGCACGACCCTGGAGTTCCTCTCGCCTTTCCTGTGGAGAGCGCCTCCTCTTGAGATGCGAAAGGAACACCGGGAATTCTTTCCCATCACGCAGGGACAGGATCCTTTCTTTCGAGCAAGAGTAGGAAACGGGGCTCCTTTGGATGTGGGCAGAACTCTCGTGCTTCCTCTCGAGTGGAGACGGGTATGTCGGGGAACTTCTTGAGTTGCAGCAAGGGTGTGAAGGACGCTTTGGAAGTTCCAGAGGTTAGGTGTGATTAGCCTCGAGACGCCTCAGCAGAAATGGGTCTCATGTCGACTGGAGGGGAGAACCTCCTGGATTTTCTCGAGTTGCGGCAAGTGCTCTCAACTTACGACGGGGACCTCAGGGACCCGCTCTTGTGGCCTCAGGAAAGGCCAGTCCCCATGCGAGTTGCTCGGGGGCCTCTCGGGATTCCTCTAGAGACGATGCCGGGGCCTAAGACCTTTTGTGGAGTCGGTGTCGGAAACGGAGGATTCCTCACCAGTGCTGACATGGATCTTGGGGTACTTCTGGAGTCTCCCCAGGAGAATCAGGCCTCGTCTCAAGAGGGGGCATGCACGTGTGCTTTCCTCCCACTCTAGCAGCAGTTTCACACTTGCCTTCACGTGAATCAAGGGATCAGGGGCTTTCCCTCGAGGCTTTCCCATGAGGCTTTCCCACGAGGCTTTCCCACAGGGCTGTCCCACGTGCCTCCGTGGTGTGAGTCGATCCTCGGCTTGAAAGTCGAGGCAGTGCAGGGAAAACAGATTTCCCTGTAATGGACTGAGTCATATGGGGGACTCTGGGAATGGTGGCACGACCCTGGAGTTCCTCTCGCCTTTCCTGTGGAGAGCGCCTCCTCTTGAGATGCGACGGGAACGCCAGGAATTCTTTCCCGACCACGCAGGGAAAGGATCCCTCCTCTCGAGCTAGGAGGCGGAAACGGGGCTCCTCTGGATGTGGGCGGGACTCTCCTGCTTCCTCTCGAGTGGAGACGGGTATGTCGGGGAACTTCTTGAGTTGCAGAAAGGGTGTGAAGGACCCTTTGAAAGTTCCAGAGGTTAGGTGTGATTAGCCTCGATAGGCCTCAGCGGAAACGGGCCTCATCTCGCCTGGAGGGGAGAACCTCCTGGATTTTCTCGAGGTTCAGCAGGTGCTCTCGACTTTCGACGGGGACCTCAGGGACCCGCTCTGGTGGCCTCAGGAAAGGCCAGTCCCCATGCGAGTTGCTCGGGGGCCTCTCGGGATTTCTCTCCCTTCGATGCCGGGGCCTAAGACCTTGTGTGCAGTCGGTGCCAGAACCTGAGGATTCCTCTGCAGTGATGACATGGATCTTGGGGTACTTCTGGAGTCTCCCCAGGGGAGCCAGTCCTCGTCTCGAGTGGGGGCATGCACGTGCGCTTTCCACCCGAGCTGTAGCAGCAGTATCACGCTTCCCGGAGCGTGGATCAAGGGATCTGTGTCTTTCCATCTAGGCTTTCCCACGAAGCTTTCCCACGAGGCTTTCCCACAGTGCTGTCCCACGTGCCACCTTGGTGTGTGTCGATCCTCGGCTTGAAAGTCGAGGCAGTGCTGGGAAAACAGATTTCCCTTTAATGGACTGAGTCATCAGTTGAACTCTGGCAATGGTGGCACGACCCTGGAGTTCCTCTCGCCTTTCCTGTGAAGAGCGCCTCGTCTTGGGATGCGACGGGAATGCCGGAAATTCTTTTCCGACCTCGCAGGGACAGGATCCCTCCTCTCGAGCTATGAGGCGCAAACGGGGCACCTCTGGATATGGCGGGACTCTAGTGCTTCCTCTCGAGTGGAGACGGGTATGTCGGGGAAATTCTTGAGGTGCAGCAAGGATGTGAAGGACCCTTTGGAATTTCCAGATGATAGGTGTGATTTGCCTCGAGATGCCTGAGCGGAAATGGGCCTCACCTCGCCTGGAGGGGAGAACCTCCTGGATTTTCTCGAGTTGCGGCAGGCGCTCTCGACTTACGACGGGGACCTCAGGGACCCGCTCTGGTGGCCTCAGGAAAGGCCAGTCCACATGCGAGTTGCTTTGGGGCCTCTCGGGATTCCTCTCTCGTCGATGCCAGGGCCTAAGATCTTGTATGGAGTCGGTGCCGGAACCTGAGCATTACTCTCCAGTGCAGACATGGATCCTGGGGTACTTCTGCAGTCTCCCCAGGGGAGTCAGTCCTCGTCTCGAGCGGGGGCATGCACGTGCGCTTTCCTCCTGAGCTGAAGCAGCAGTGTCACGCTTCCGTATGCTTGGATCAAGGGATCTGTGCCTTTCCCTCGAGGCTTTCCAACGAGGCTTTCCCACGAGGCTTTCCCACGAGGCTTTCCCATGAGGCTTTCCCCACAGGGCTGTCCCACGTGCCACCGTGGTGTGAGTCGATCCTCGGCTTGAAAGTCGAGGCAGTGAAGGGAAAACAGGTTTCCCTGGAATGGACTGAGAGATCCAGGGGACTCTGGGAATGGTGGCACGACCCTGGAGTTCCTCTCACCTTTCCTGTGGAGCGCGGCTCCTCTTGAGATGTGACGGGAACACCGGGAATTCTATCCCGACCACGCAGGGAAAGGATCCCTCCTCTCGAGCTAGAAGGCGGAAACGGGGCTCCTCTGGATGTAGGCGGGACTCTCGTGCTTCCTCTCGAGTGGAGACGGGTATGTCGGGGAACTTCTTGAGTTGCAGTAAGGGTGTGAAGGACCCTTTGGAAGTTCCAGAGGTAAGGTGTGATTAGCCTCGAGATACCTCAGCGGAAATGGGACTCAGCTCACCTGGAGGGGAGAACCTCCTGGTTTTTCTCGAGTTGCGGCAGGTGCTCTCGACTTACGACGGGGACCTCAGGGACCCGCTCTGGTGGCCTCAGGAAAGGCCAGTCCCCATGCGAGTTGCTCTGCGGCCTCGCGGGATTCCTCTCACGTCGATGCCCGGGCCTAAGACCTTGTGTGGAGTTGGTGCCGGAACCTGAGGATTCCTCTCCAGTGCAGACATGGATCCTGGGGTACTTCTGGAGTCTCCCCAGGGGAGTCAGTCCTCGTCTCGAGCGGGGGCATGCACGTGCGCTTTCCTCCCGAGCTGTAGCAGCAGTGTCACGCTTCCCTTCGCGTGGATCAAGAGATCTGTGGCTTTCCCTTGAGGCTTTCCCACGAGGTTTTCCCACGAGGATTTCTCACAGGGCTGTACCACGATGCCACCGTGGTGTGAGTCGATCCTCGGCTTGAAAGTCGAGGCAGTGCAGGGAAAACAGGTTTCCCTGGAATGGACTGAGACATGTGGGGGACTCTGGGAATGGTAGCACGACCCTGGAGTTCCTCTCGCCTTTCCTGTGGAGAGCGTCTCCTCTTGTGATGCGACGGGAACGCCGGGAATTCTTCCCCGAACACGCAGAGAAAGGATCCCTCCTCTCGAGCTAGGAGGCAGAAACGGGTCTCTTCTGGATGTGGGCGGGACTCTCGTGCTTCCTCTCGAGTGGAGACGGGTAAGTCGGGAACTTCTTGAGTTGCAGCAAGATTGTGAAGCACCCTTTGGAATTTCCAGAGGTTAGGTGTGATTAGCCTCGAGACAGCTCAGCGGAAATGGGCCTCATCTCGCCTGGAGGGACGAAACCTCCTGGATTTTCTCGAGTTGCGGCAGGTGCTCTCCGACTTCAGACGGGGACCTCAGGGACCCGCTCTCGTGGCCTCAGGAAAGGCCAGTCCCATGCCAGTTGCTCGCGAGCCTCTCGGGATTCCTCTCCCGTCCGATGCTGGTGCCTAAGACCTTGTGGGGAGTCGGTGCCCGCACCTGAGGATTCCTCTCCAGTGCTGACACGGATCTTGGGGTACTTCTGGAGTCTCCCCTGGGGAGTAAGTCCTCGTCTCGAGTGGGGGCAGGGACGTGCGATTTCCTCCCGAGCTGTAGCAGCAGTGTCATGCTTCCCTTCGCGTGGATCAAGGATCTGTGGCTTTGCCTCAAGGCTTTCCACTAGGCTTTCCCACGAGGCTTTCCCCACAGGGCTGTCCCACGTGCCACCATGGTGTGAGTCTATCCTCGGCTTGAAAGTCGAGGCAGCAGGGAAAACAGGTTTCCCTGGAATGGACAGATATCTGGGGGACTCTGGGAATGGTGGCCCGACCTGGAGTTCCTCTCGCCTTTCCTATGGGAGAGAGCCTCTCTTGAGATCCTCTTTGAGATGCGACGGGAACGCCGGAATTCTTT
>NW_017198099.1:0-7818 GCF_001704415.2 Capra hircus
GCCCCCATCATCAGAGGAGCCCCGTTTCCGCCTCCTAGCTCCAGAGTGGGATCCTTTCGCTGCGTGGTCGGGCAAAGATTTCCCGGCGTTCCCGTCGCATCTCAAGAGGAGGCGCTCTCCAGAAGAAAGGCGAGAGTAACTCCAGGGTCATGCTACCATTCCCAGAGTCCCCGAGATGTCTCAGTCCATTCCAGGGAAAACAGGTTTTCCCTGCACTGCCTTGACATTCAACCGAGGATCGACTCACATCACGGTGGCACGTGGGACAGCCCTGTGGGAATGCCTCCTGGGAAAAGCCTCGGGGGGAAAGCCACAGATCCCTTGATCCACGTGAAGGGTAGCGCGACACTGCTGCTACAGCTAGGAGAAAAGCGCACGTGCATGCCCCCACTCGAGACGAGGACTGACTCCCCTGGAGAGACTCCAGAAGTACCCCAAGATGCATGTCAGCACTGGAGAGGAATCCTCAGTTTCTGGCACCGACTTCACACAAGGTCTTAGGCACGGCATCGAAGGGAGAGGAATCCCGAGAGGCCCCCGAGCAACTCGCATGGGGACTGGCCTTTCCTGAGGCCACCAGAGCGGTCCCTGAGGTCCCCGTCGTAAGTCGAAAGCACCTGCCCCAACTAGAGAAAATCCAGGAGGTTCTCCCCTCCAGGCGAGATGAGGACCATTTCCGCTGAGGCTTCTCGAGGCTAATCACACCTAACCTCTGGAACTTACAAAGGGTCCTTCACACCCTTGCTCCAACTCAAGAAGTTCCCCGACTTACCCGGCTCCACTAGAAAGGAAGCACGATAATCCCGCCCACATTCCAGAGGAGACCCGTTTCTGCCTCCAAGCTCGAGAGGAGGGATCCTTTCCCTGCGTGGTCGGGAAAGAATTCCCGGCGTTCCGTCGCATCTCAAGAGGAGGCGTTCTCCACAAGAAAGGCTAGAGGAACTCCAGGGTCTTGCCGCCATTCCCAGAGTCCCCCAGATGTCTCAGTCCATTCCAGGGAAAATCTGTTTCCCTGCACTGCCTCGACTTTCAAGCCGAGGATCGACTCACTCCACGGTGGCACTTGGAACAGAGCTGTGGGAAAGCCTCGTGGGAAGCCTCGAGGGAAAGCCACAGATCCCTTGATCCACGCGAAGGAAAGCGTGACACTGCTGCTACAGCTCGGAGGAAAGCGAACGTGCACGCCCCCACTCGAGACGAGGACTGACTCCCCTGGGGAGACTCCAGAAGTACCTCAAGGTCCATGTCAGCACTGGAGAGGAACCCTCAGGTTCTGACACCAACTCCACACATGGTCTTACGCCCCGGCATCGACGGGAGAGGAATCCCGAGAGGCCCCTGAGCAACTCGCATGGGGATTGGCCTTTCCTGAGGCCACCAGAGCAGGTCCCTGAGGTCCCCGTCGTAAGTCGAGAGCACCTGCCCCAACTCGAGAAAATCCAGGAGGTTCTCCCTCCAGGCGAGATGAGGCCCATTTCCACTGAGGCGTCTCGAGGCTAATCACACCTAACATCTGGAACTTCCAAAGGGTCCTTCACACCCTTGCTGCAACTCAAGAAGTTCCCCGACATACCCGTCTCCACTCGAGAGGAAGCACGAGAGTCCCACCCGCATCCAGAGGAGCCCCGTTTCCGCCTCCTAGTTCGAGAGGAGGGATCCTTTCCCTGCGTGGTGGGAAAGAATTCCCCGCGTTCCCGTCGCATCTCAAGAGGAGGCGCTCTCCACAGGAAAGGCGAGAGGAACTCCAGGGTCGTGCCACCATTCCCAGAGTCCCCCAGATGTCTCAGTCCATTCCAGGAAACCTGTTTTCCCTGCACTGCCTCGACTTTCAAGCCGAGGATTGACTCACACCACGGTGGCACGTGGGACAGCCCTGTGGGAAAGCCTCGTGGGAAAGCCTCTTGGGAAAGCTCGAGGGGAAAGCCACATATAACTTGATGCATCGAAGGGAAGCATGACACTGCTATTACAGCTCGGGAGGAAAGCGCACGTACATGCCACCACTAGAGACGAGGACTGACTCACCTGGGGAGACTCCAGAAATTCCCCAAGATCCATGTCAGCACTGGAGAGGAATCCTCAGGTTCTGGCACCGACTCCACACAAGGTCTTAGGCCCCGGCATCGACGGAGAGGAATCCCGAGAGGCCCCCGAGCAACTCGCATGGGACTGGCCTTTCCTGAGGCCGCCAGAGAGGGTCCCTGAGGTCCCGTCGTAAGAGGAGAGCACCTGCCGCAACTCGAGAAAATCCAGGAGTTTCTCCCCTCCAGGCGAGATGAGGCCCATTTCCGCTGAGGCCTCTCGAGGCTAATCACATCTAACATCGGGAACTTCCAAAGGTCCTTCACACCCTTACTGCAACTGAAGAAGTTCCCCGACATACCCGTCTCCACTCGAGAGGAAGCACGAGAGTCTCGCCCACATCCTGAGGATCCCCGTTTCCGCCTCATAGTTGGAGAGGAGGGATCCTTTACTGCGTGGCGGGAAAGAATTCCCGCGTTCCCGTCGCATCTCAGGTGGAGTCGATCTGCACAGGAAAGGCGAGAGGAACTCCAGGGTCGTGCCACCATTCCAGAGTCCCCCAGATGTCTCAGTCCATTCCAGGAAACCTGTTTTCCCTGCACTGCCTCCACTCTCAAGCCGAGGATTGACTCACACCACGGTGCACGTGGGACAGCCCTGTGGGAAAGCCTCGTGGGAAAGCCTCCTGGGAAAGCCTCGAGGAAAAGCCACAGATCACTTGATCCCCGCGAAGGGAAGCGCGACACTGCTGCTACAGCTGGGGAGGAAAGCGCACGTTTATGCCCCCACTAGAGACGAGGACTGCCTCCCCTGGGGAGACTCCAGAAGTTCCTCAAGATCCATGTCAGCACTGGAGAGGAATCCTCAGGTACCGGCATCGACTCCACACAATGTCTTTGGCCCCGGCATCGAAGGGAGAGGAATCCCGAGAGGCCCCGGAGCAACTCACATGGGGACTGGCCTTTCTTGAGGCCACCAGAGCGGGTCCCTGAGGTCCCTGTCGTAAGTCGAGAGCACCTGCCGCAACTCGAGAAAATGCAGGAGGTTCTACCCTAGAGGCGAGATCAGGCCCATTTCCGCTGAGGGGTCTGGAGTCTAATCACATCTAACATCTGGAACTTCCAAAGGTCCTTCACACCCTTGCTGCAACTCAAGAAGTTCCCCGACATACCCGTCTCCACTCGAGAGAGGAAGCATGAGAGTCCCGCCCACATCCAGAGGAGACCCGTTTACGCCTCCTAGCTCCAGAGGGGGGATACTTTCCCTGCGTGGTGGGGAAAGAATTCCCCGCGTCCCCGTCGCATCTCAAGAGGAGGCGCTCTCCACAGGAAAGGCAAGAGGAACTCCAGGGTCGTGCCACCATTCCCACAGTCCCCCAGATGTCTCAGTCCATTCCAGGGAAAGCTGTTTTCCCTGCACTGCCTCGACTTTCAAGCCGAGGATCGACTCACACCACGGTGGCACGTGGGACAGCCCTGTGGGTAAGCCTCGTGGAAAAGCCACAGATCCCTTTATCCACGCGAAGGGAAGCGTGACACTGCTGCTACTGCTCTGGAGGAAAGCGCTCGTGCATGACCGCAATCGAGACGAGGACTGACTCCTCTGGGGAGACTCCAGAAGTACCCCAAGATCCATGTAAGCACTGGAGAGGAATCCTCAGGTTCCGGAACCGACTCCTCACAAGGTCTTAGGCCCCGGCATTGACGGAAAGGAATCCCGAGAGGCCCGCGAGCAACTCGCATGGGGACTGGCCTTTCCTGAGGCCACCAGAGCGGGACTCTGAGGTCCCCGTCGTAAGTCGAGAGCACCGGCCGCAATCGAGAAAATCCAGGAGGTTCTGCTCTCCACGCGAGATGAGTCCCATTTCCCCTGAGGCGTCTCGAGGCTAATCACATCTAACATCGGGAAATTCCAAAGGGTCCTTGACACCCTTGCTGCAACTCAAGAAGATCCCCGACATACCCGTCTCCACTGGAGAGGAAGCACGAGAGTCCCGCCCACATCCAGAGTAGCCCCGTTTCCGCCTCATAGCTATAGAGGAGGGATCCTTTCCCTGCGTGGTGGTGAAAGAATTCCCCGCGTTCCCGTCGAATCACAAGTGGAGGCGCTCTCGACAGGAAAGGCGAGAGGAACTCCAGGGTCGTGCCACCATTCCCAGAGTCCCCCAGATGTCTCAGTCCATTCCAGGGAAACCTGTTTTCCCTGCACTGCCTCGACTTTCAAGCCGAGGATCGAGACACACCACGGTGGCACGTGGGACAGCCCTGTGGGAAAGCCTCGTGGGAAAGCCTCCTTGGAAAGCCTCGAGGAAAAGCCACAGATCACTTGATCCACGCGAAGGGAAGCGCGATACTGCTGCTACAGCTCGGGAGGAAAGCGCACTTTCATGCCCCCACTCGAGACGAGGACTGACTCCCCTGGGGAGACTCCAGAAGTACCCCAAGATCCATGTCAGCACTGGAGAGGAATTCTCAGGTTCCGGCACCGACTCCACTCGAGGTCTTAGGCCCCGGCATCGACGGGAGAGGAACCCCGATCGGCTCCCGAGCAACTCGCATGGGGACTGGCCTTTCCCGAGGCCACCAGAGCGGGTCCCTGAGGTTCCCGTCGTAAGTTGAGAGCACCTGCCGCCACTCGAGAAAATCCAGGAGGCTCTCCCTCCAGGCGAGATGAGGCCCATTTCCGCTTAGGCGTCTTTAGGCTAATCACATCTAACCTCTGGAACTTCCAAAGGGTCCTTCATACCCTTGCTGCAACTCAAGAAGTTCCCTGACATACCCGTCTCCACTCGAGAGGAAGCACGAGAGTCCCGCCCACATCCAGAGGAGCCCCGTTTCTGCTTCCTAGCTCGAGAGGAAGGATCCTTTCCCTCCCTGGTCGGAAAGAAATTCCGGTGTTCCCGTCGCATCTCAAGAGGAGTGGCTCTCCACAGGAAAGGCGAGAGGAACTCCAGGTCGTGCCACCATTCCCAGAGTACCCCGATGTCTCAGTCCATTCTTGGGAAAACTGTTTTCCCTGCACTGCCACGACTATCAAGCCGAGGATCCACTCACACAACGGTGGCACCTGGGACAGCCCTGTGGGAAAGCCTCATGGGAAAGCCTCCTGGGAAAGCCTCGAGAGAAAGCCACAGATCCCTTGAGGCACGCGAAGGGAAGCGTGACACTGCTGCTACAGCTCGGGAGGAAAGCGCACGTGCATGCCCTCACTCGAGATGAGGACTGACTCACCTGGGGAGACTCCAGAAGTACCCCAAGATCCATGTCATCACTGAGAGGAATCCTCAGGTTCCGGCACCGACTCCACACAAGATCTTAGGCCCCGGGATCACCGGAGAGGAATCCCGAGAGGCCCCCTAGCAACTCGCATGCACCGGACCCTTTCCTGTCACCAGAGCGGGTCCCTGAAGTCCCCGTCTGAAGTCGAGAGCACCTGCCGCAACTCGAGAAAATGCAGGAGGTTCTACCCTCCAGGCGAGATGAGGCCCATTTCCGCTGAGGCGTCTGGATGCTAATCACATCTAACATCTGGAACTTCCAAAGGGTACTTCACACCCTTGCTGCAACTCAAGAAGTTCCCCGACATACCCGTCTCCACTCGAGAGGAAGCACGAGAGTCCCGCCACACATCCAGAGGAGACCCGTTTCCGACTCCTAGCTCGAGAGGAGGGATCCTTTCCCTGCGTGGTGGGGAAAGAATTCCCCGCGTTCCCGTCGCATCTCAAGAGGAGGCGCTCTCCACAGGAAAGGCGAGAGGAACTCCAGGGTCGTGCCACCATTCCCAGCGTCCCCCAGATGTCTCACTCCATTCCAGGGAAACCTGTTTTCCCTGCTTGCCTCGACTTTGAAGCCGAGGATCCACTCACACCACGGTGGCACGTGGGACTGCCCAGGGTAAACGTCGTGGGAAAGCCTCGTGGCAAAGCCTCGTGGCAAAGCCTCCGCGGAAAGCCACAGATTCCTGGATCCACGCGAAGGGAAGCGTGACACTGCTGCTACAGCTCTGGAGGAAATTGCACGTACATGCATCCACTAGAGACGAGGACTGACTCACCTGGGAGACTCCAGAAGTACCCAAGGTCCATGTAAGCACTGGAGAGGTTTTCTCAGGTTCCGGCACCGACTCCACACAAGGTATAAGCGCCGGCATCGACGGGGAGAGGAATCCCGAGAGGCCCCGAGCAACTCGCATGGTGACTGGCCTTTCCTGAGGCCACCAGAGCGGGTCCCTGAGGACCCCGTCTTAAGTCCACAGCACCTGCCGCAACTCCGAGAAAATTCAGGAGGTTCTCCCCTTCAGGCGACATGAGGCCCATTTGTGCTGAGGCGTCTCGAGACTAATCACACCTAACCTCTGGAACTTCCAAAGCGTCTTTCACACCCTTGCTTCAATTCAAGAATTTCCTCGACATACCCGTTTCCTCTCGAGAGGAAGCACGAGAGTCCCGCCCACATCCAGAGGAGCCCCGTTTCCGCCTCATAGTTCCAGAGGAGGGATCCTTTCCCTACGTGGTCGGGTAAGTATTCCTGGCGTTCCCGTTGCAACTTAAGAGGAGGCGCTCTCCACAGGAAAGGCCAGAGGAACTCCAGGGTCGTGCCACCATTCCCAGAGTCCCCCAGATGCTTAGTCCATGCCAGGGAAACCAGTTTTCCCTGCACTGCCTCGACTTTCAAGCCGAGGATCGACTCATACAACGGTGGCACGTGGACAGCCCTGTGGGAAAGCCTCGTGGGAAAGCCTCATGGAAAGCCTCGAGGTAAAGCCCCTGATCCCTTGATCCACAAAAAGGGAAGCGTGACACTCCTGCTACAGCTCGGGAGTGCACGTGCATGCCCCCACTCGAGACGAGGACTGACTCCCCTGGGAGACTCCAGAAGTACCCCAAGATCCATGTCAGCACTGGAGAGGAATCCTCACGTTCCAGTACCGACTTCAAGCAAGGTCTTAGGCGCTGGCATCTACGGGAGAGGAATCCCGAGAGGCCCCCTGAGCAACTCCCATGGGGACTGGCCTTTCATGAGGCCACCAGCGCGGGTCCCTCAGGTCCCTTTGGTAAGTCGAGAGCACCTGCCGCAACTTGAGAAAATTCAGGAGGTTCTCCCCTCCAGGCGAGATGAGGCCCCATTTCCGCCTGAGGCGTCTCGAGGCTAATCACATCTAACGTCTCTGGAACATCCAAAGGGTCCTTCACACCCTTGCTGCAACTCAGAAGTTCCCGACATACCCGTCTCCTCTCGAGAA
The DNA here is from genome assembly GCF_001704415.2 of Capra hircus. Lineage (NCBI taxonomy): Eukaryota > Metazoa > Chordata > Mammalia > Artiodactyla > Bovidae > Capra > Capra hircus. The sequence continues at coordinate 7,264 of NW_017198099.1, forward strand.
AAAGCACGAGAGTCCCGGCCACATCCAGAGAGCCCCGTTTCCGCCTCCTAGCTCGAGAGGAGGGATCCTTTCCCTGCGAGGTGGGAAAGAATTCCCCGCATTCCCGTCGCATCTCAAGAGGAGGCGCTCTCCACAGGAAAGGCGAGAGGAACTCCAGGGTCATGCCACCATTCCCAGAGTTTGCCCTGATGTCTCAGTCCATTCCAGGGAAACCTGTTTCCCTGCACTGCCTCGACTTTCAAGCGAGGATCGACTCACATCATCGACACGTGGGACAGCCCTGTGGGAAAGCCTCGTGAGAAAGACTCTGGGAAAGCCTCCAAGGAAAGCCACAGATTCCTGGATCCACACGCGAAGGGAAGAGTGACACTGCTGCTACAGCTCGGAGGAAATTGCACATGCATCCCCAATAAATATGAGGACTGACTCACCTGGGAGACTCCAGAAGTACCCCAAGATCCATGTAAGCACTGTAGAGGTATTCTCAGGTTCCGGCACGGACTCCACACAAGGTCTTAAGCGCCGGCATCGACGGGAGAGGAATCCCGAGAGCCC
>NW_017198100.1:0-7817 GCF_001704415.2 Capra hircus
AAATATTTTAAATGAGTATAACATAATTACAATTTATTTTTTAATATATATTGAGTAATTGTCACTTATATGCTAAGTGAATTATAAACTTTGAATCTTTGCCATATCTTAATCCTTTAACAAAGACATGTCAATTATACAATCTCATGGCCTATAGTCTGCATCTCTCATCACTAATAGATTTCCCACACTTTTTTGAAGCTTCTCTACATTTTTTAGTTTGAAATGCTTATTTAGTTTGATTCCTCTTAAGTAACAGTCTAGGTTTTCCCACTACTTTCTGTAGATTAGAATACTTTCTCTAATCCTTGAATTTTACAAATTTCACCATGTATTCAAGATATGTGTATTTAACAATAATGCCATGTTGGGCAAGCTTGAGTGTTTATATTTGCAGGACTCAAGTGAAAAGAAACTCAACTAACTTTGTCATTACATTGTAGAGGAGAGATTTGAGTCCTGATTACCTGAGTTCAGATCTAGTACAGTTATTCACCTCATTTTTGATGCCTCATAGAACATGAATTAGTAAAATAATCCACTGAGATTCACTTCCAAAAGGTACACAAAGAGGGCATAATTAAAAGTAAACATCATTGCTGTCACTGCCCTGAGCTATTTCCCTCCTCTCTTCTATTTGGTCACATGTGAATCTGTCTTTTTGTTCTCTCTAACCAGATCATTTATTGAAGCACATACATAGTCCACTATGGTTCAGAGTGGCACTGACTCTGTCAGGACTCAGAACAACCTCATTCTCCTCTCACACTTCTACAATACAAGTTCGGTCTCATGAGCAGGCTTGGCTGTCCATCATAGTGTTGGCTCAGATTGATCTCAAAATTGACTGAAAAGTATTCACTAAGTTTTAAATGTTTCTAGTCATTCTGTATTTGTGCTGCTTATTCCTATGGTCCAGGCCCAGGATCTTACAATTATCACAGCTAAATATCATGTTATTGAGTCCAACCTCACACATGGGCATCTTTCTGAGTGATGAACCTGTCCTAATGTGGGTTCACTTTCAGTACCTCAGGATCATTCAGGCACATCTCCTTTGCTCCATTAAACTGGTTGTTGATACAAAACAGCAATGGAGCAGGCCTGAGAACAAAATCCTGCATCTGATAATCAGCTTATTAATGAAATTATGAATATCTGATAAGCTATTTAACTGGCCAATTTCCTCATCTTGTCTACATGAACTTTACAAGGTCCCTTGTGGATAACTTTGCTGTGATGTAAATACATTTGGGTTGATCTGCCATTTTCATAGGCTTTCCCTATGGCTCAGTGGGTAAGGAATCTACCTGTAATGCAGAAAACAAGGGAGATGCAGATTTGATCCCTGGGTCAATCATATTCCCTTGCAGAAGGAAGTGGCAACCCACTCCAGTAATCTTGCCTGGAGAATTCCATGGACAGAGGAGCCTGGAGGCTATAGTCCAAAGGGTTGCAAAGAGTTGGACATGATTAAGGGACCAAGCACACAGCACCATTTTCATAAATCCATCTTAAACAAGTTTAAATATCTTTAGTATAATTCTTATATAGATTGAAATCTGTTTAATACTGTTAACACTCATTTTAAAAGAAATTGTGGTTCAAAAAAATCATTTTAGATTTATACTTGCGATTGCTATTAAGGTCATTGACATGTTTATAAAGTTACAGTTTTCTTTCCTGTAATAACTGGTTTAAGTTTGCCAAAATTTATGATGTACTGTTAGAAAAAAGAGTATTGTTACAAAAGAGGCAGGAAAGAAGTTGAGAAGTAAAGGAAGCATCCCCAGAAAATACTCTGTTTAGTTGACCTGACATTTTTCTATATGTGATGGTTTTAGGAAAGTCCACAATGCCTTCCACACTCCTCTCTCCAAATATTAGAGCCTAAGTCTCTGAGTGTCCAGGACTTAGTGACCATTTCTCATGATTACCCATGACTGACGTGACAGTGTGACAAACTCATACCTGCTGTGGAGGCTTCCTCCTCCCTGTCTGCTGTCACTGGCCTGAGGAAAGCTAGATATCTCTCAAGCAACCTGCGCAGATGACCACGTAGTCAGGTGCTGAGGCCTCCCCGAAAGCTAAGAGAGTGAGCCAACTTGGAAGCAAAGCCTCCAGCCCAGCTGAGTGTCCAGGTAACAGCGGCCCAGGCCATTACCAGTTGCCTCCCAAACAGAGTGATACATAACTAGCCAACGAAGCCCTTTCTTTATTCTTGACCCACAGGAGCTCTAAGAATATGGAAGTGTATTATCTTAAGCCAATGTGTTTTCTGGAAAATTGTTAATTAGGACTATGTATCTAATATAATGGGCATCCCACTTGGTGCTAGTGGTAAACAAGGAACCCGCCTGCCAATGCAGGAGACATAGTACAGGCAGGTTTGATCCTTGGGTTTGGATGTCCCCTGGAGGCAGGCATGGCCACCCACTCCAGTATTGTTGCCTGGAAAATCCCATGGACAGAGAAGCCTGGTGGGCTACAGCCGATGGGGAGGCAGAGCGTCAGACATGACTGAAGCGACTTAGCGTGCAGGCATGCAGGCGTCTACAACAATAGGTGTTAGTTGATGTGAGTTTTACTTAATGGCTTGAATCTGATATTACAATTATTTTGCATGCTAAAAATTTCATAAGTGCACCCATAAATTATGGAAAAAAACTTTGCTTAAATATTCAAACATTTAGCTTTAAGACCACTTTTGGAAAGAGTTTAGTTGTTAATGAGAAGAGAAGGGTTGCACTGGAATATCTGGTGAAGATTTGTCAAAGTTTCACATTTCTCTTTCATATTGTCTACTCTTTCTCCTCTTGTTTGGAAATATGCCTGTAGTCTTATTCTGCTGCTGCTGCTGCTAAGTCGCTTCAGTCCTGTCTGACTGTGTGACCCCATAAACGGCAGCCCACCAGGCTCTGCCGTCCCTGGGATTCTCCAGGCAAGAACACTGGAGTGGGTTGCCATTTCCTTCTCCAGTGCATGAAAGTGCAAAGTGAAAGTGAAGTCGCTCAGTCATGTCCGACTCTTAGCGATGCCATGGACTGCAGCCTACCAGGCTCATCTGCCCATGGGATTTTCCAGGCAAGAGTACTGGAGTGGGGTGCCATTGCCTTCTCCAGTAATCTTATTCTAGCTGATTAATAAACCATCACTCATGTACCTGAGAATCAGGAGAAACAATTCATGTCTGCCTGCTCCTCAGCAAGAATAATGGTGATGCAGCCTTTCTTATAAGTGATCTGGGGCCAGAGCTGCTTTTAATTGTAACACTAAGGACTAGACAGGGAGCTTTATTGTGCTGCAAATGTTGTTCACGAAGAAAATTACCAAATGGACTAAAATAGCATGCAACAAATTATGAGATGAATAATGCAGAGTGACGCATATTCTATTCACATCTTGAATGTCACGAGGGATCATAAAACTCATTAGAGTTTTCATTTACAAAAACTTGAAGACAAATGGATTATTAAGAAAATGAAAGACAAATATATCATAATGAAGAACATATAAGTTTTATATTTGGGAGTAAAATCTTTTTTCAATATGATTTAATTACTTATATTAATACATTTATATAATTTGATTTTTGTTTTTCATTTTCATTGGAGTTGCTTTTAAATATTGGGTTAGCTTCTGCTGTACATCAAAACAAATCTGAATATGTTATATGAATGTGTGTGTATATATATATATATATATATATCCCTTTTCTTGATTTCCTTCCCATTTAGGTCACCAGAGAGCATTGAGTAGAGCTGCCTATGATACACAGTAAGTTCTCCTTAGTTATCTATTTTATCCACAACTGCCAGGACATGGAATCAACCTAAATGTCCATCAACAGAAGAACAGATGCAGAAGAAGTGGTACATATACACAGTGAAATATTACTCAGCCATAAAAAGCTATGAATTGCATAATTTGCAGACATGGATAGACCTAGAGACTGTCACATAGAGAGAAGCAAGTCAGAAAGAGAAAAATAAATATTGTGTAATATTGCTTATATACAGAATCTAGAAAAATGCTACAGATTAACTTATTGCAAAGCAAAAATAGAGATACAGGCATAGAGAATGGATGTCTAGATGCAAGAGGGCCCAAGAGTAGAGGGATGAATTGGAGAGTGTAAAAAATAGATAACTAATGATAACAACTTATAAGTTTAAAACTAAAAGTGACAATTTTTTAAGGTTGTCAACATTTACATTTCTCTCTGAAAAGAATTCTAAATATATTGGCACTACACTGGAAATTAAGACTGTCTTTCACATTTTGTAAAAGGAAAATATATCTTGTACCTACGCTGGTTTTTTAAAAATTAACAGTGATGTTAAAGACCTTTAATAGATTTATTAAGCTATAATCACAATACAGTCAAATGAACATATTTAAAATGAGATTTGAACCTGCAAAAATCACCCTATGTAAAAGTATAACAATAACATTGTTCTCCAGAGCTTTCTCATATTACAAGTAAGACTCTCCTAAACATTCTCGAATTATAATCTACTTTTCTGTGACACATTTTCTATTCACATTTTCATGAGCATATTCACATGACCCATAATCTACATAAAGTACCTTTTTGCACTGTGGAACTCAGATGACATAGAAAAGTATTCAATTTGTTTTCCCCTTTTAGGTGAATGTCTGATCATTTTTCCATTAAGGTATTCTTATGGTTATCTCACAGTGCAGACTATTTTAACCAGTTTATTCAATCAAAAATACACACAAAGGAAAGTAGATAGTTATATTTAGGAGGAAGCCTGAGTGTTCACATCGGTTTCAACTTACCCTGTCCATGAGCAGTGTAAAACCACAAGGTGAGAAGGACATTGATTAACAACAACATGTTAGATTTTCCCAGTGGTACATTCACACAAATACTCCAGTTGCACTGTTTAGGGTTCAAAAATCTGCTTCATTTGCAGTTACCTAGTGTGACTGAATTTATGCATTACAATGAAGCTAGTTAATTAGTGCCATTTAGTAAATATTAAAGTTCAAAGTTTTGAAATGTCCCTACCTTGTTTCTGTTGGTAGTTTCACAATAAGTTATTGTATTCATCACCTGATATCTATGTGCACAACTTTCTGTGGCTAATATGGACTGGCTCCAAAGCCATATATCAGATACTAACTTTCAATAATATATTTCAAGACAGTAGGTGAAGTTTCTACCAGCCATTTGGGTCATCCGTATTTTCATGGACTAGGGAAAGTGAATAAATTAGAAAAAATTATAGTAGAGCTTAAAAACAGTCATATAAATTATAGCACAATCCCTTCACTTACGTGCTATTTATGTATGGGTTCTATGATTATCAACTTCCTAATTTTGTTAACATAAAATTGACATAAAGCACTGCATAAGTTTCAGGTGTATGGCCTAATGATGTAATTTACATATATCCTGAAATGATTACAACAATAAGGTTTGTGAATATCCATCATCTCATATAGATATAAAAGTAAAGAAAAAAGAATTTGTGATGAGAACTCAGGACTTACCATCCTATTAACTTTCAAACTTAAAATACAGCAGAATTAGTCATATTAATCATGTTGTACACTACATTCTTAGTACTAATCTATCTCACAGCAGGAATTTGGTACCTTTTGACTGGCTTCATCCAGTTCCCCTATCTCCAGGCCTAGCCTATGGTAATCACAAATGAGATTTATTTTTCAAAGTATTTGTTTGTGCTTTTAAGTACAGTTGACCTACAACATTCTGTTACTTTCTGTTACACAGTGTAGTGATTCCATGTTTCTGTCCATTTCAAAATAATTGCCACAGTAAGTCTAAGTTACAATCTAGTAAGATTTTAAAAATTGTGTAATTATTGACTATATGCTCCACACTGAATATTTCATGTTTATGACTCATCTATTTTGCACCTGGAAGTTTCTCCCCTTAACCTCTCCCTCACCAGAGGATCTGGAGTGCATCCCTTAAAAAGACACATACAGAATTGTTCATTGCAGCTTTATTCATAAATGGCAAAAATGCAATTGTTCCCATGAACATTGAGAAAATGGATAAAACATTTGTAGCATTTTCATATGACTGATTAATATGCACTAATTAGAAAATGATAGACAGTGGTTTGGGATAATCTCACAGCTCTTGTAAATGGAAAAAATGAAACACACTCACTAAGTACATATCTTATAATTTCATTGGTAGGCTTTCGAAAGGTTGAAACCTCATCATGAAGGTGTGCCTACAAGGTAACGTGTGGTACAGAATGGGACGAGACACAAGGAAACCTGAGGTTGTGTTGGACATTTACTCAATTTTAGTCCTGGATAGTAGCTACGCAGGCATACATGTGTGTTAAAAAAATTATCAATCACGTTAAGATTAACTTCAGGTGTTTAGCTATTTCTATGTTTAACGTTGCCTTAAAAATTACCATTTTCAGAATAAAATGTAAAATTAAAAGTCAAAATCCAATCCAGAGGACACACCTTATGTCTCAAATCAAAAGGACCTAAAGGAGCCTTGAGTCTTTATCTCCAAACACAAGAATTTGGGGCTATTGGTCATACTAGATTCTACTTAGTAATATGAAATCCTATATGAAAATTAAACAAATTTGTGAATGGGGTGCTATTTTCACTTTCAACATTATAATGTTTCTTTTTTTATGTATACCTTCTATAAAAATAGTTGTGGACATTTCCATGAGCTAAAATTTCCATACAACTTATTTTTCATAGAGAAAACTACAGATTGTTTAAATGTTTATGATAAAAGAATGTTGAAAAAAAAAAAAGAAAAAAGTTACCTGTGGCAGATTCATGTTGATGTATGGCAAAATCAATACAATATTGTAAAGTAATTAACCTCCAATTAAAATAAATAAATTTATATTTTTTAAAAAAGTTATTGTTTTTCTTCAAAAGTTCATTTCTCATTGAACACAAACCTCCACTCTAAAAAGAATAGTGTAGTTATGGAATATGGAGAGACTTCAAAATGATGAAGGAACATTTGGGTGAGGAAAATACTCTACATCTTGATTATATAGAGTAATTGCATAGATGTATTGGGAAGGAAACAGAAACCTACTCGAGTATTCTTGCCTGGGAAATACCATGGACAGAGAAGCTTGGCAGGCTACCCTCCATGGGATCACAAGAGTTGGACACAGCCTGTCACGACATAACTATATATATTTTTGTGAGACTCATCATATTGCATATTTAGAATAGACAGGTTAAACATGTCTTCTCTGTAAGGGTAATGGAAGTTCCTCAGAGCTCTAGGTGGGGGGAAATAGAAGGACTTTAGAATTCTCCAAAGAAACTAAAAAACCAAGGCAATAATAGAAGGGCATTTTCATAAAAGTTAAGAAAAAAAATGAAAATCAAGAGTTTTATATCCATACAACCAGACAGCCAAGTATTAAACTACAGAAAATATTTTTATTGTGCAAGAACTCATAGGACACTATTGATCTACAGATGCACACATTCCGTGGCTTTAGCTACATGCTTAGTCACCCAGTCGTGTCTGACTTTTGCTATCCTTTGATTTTAGCCGCCAGTCTCCTCTGTCTATTAGATTTTCTAGGCAAGAATAAAGGTGAGGATTTCCATTACCTCCTCACAGAATCTTCACAAACCAGAATCTTCACAAACCAGCAACCAAACTAGTATTTCCTGTGTCTCCTGCCTTGCAGGCAGATTCTTTAAATGTTGAGCCATCAAGGAACTGCCTCCATGCATGTAAGGGGCACCTTAAATATGGAATCTACCTTATTCCCACCTGAATGAAGAGTTCAAAAGAATAGACA
>NW_017198101.1:0-7816 GCF_001704415.2 Capra hircus
CGCGCTTCCCATGCCTGGACCAAGGGATCTGTGGCTTTCCCTCGAGTCTTTTCCACTAGGCTTTCCAACAGGTCTGTCCACGTGTGACGGTGGTGTGAGTCGATCCTCGGCATGAAGGCCAAGGCAGTGCAGGGAAAACAGGTTCCTGTGTGAATGGACTGAGACATCTGGGTGAGTCTCGGAATGGTGGCACGACCCGCAGTTCCTCTCCCCTTTCCTTTGGAGAGCGCCTCTCTTGAGATGCGATGGGAATGCCGGGAATTCTTTCCGACCAATTCAGGGAAAGGATCGCTCATCTCGAGCTACGAGCCCAAACGGAGCTCCTCTGGATGTGGCGGGACACTCGTGTGCTTCCTCTTGAGTGGAGACGGGTATGTCGGGGAACTTCTTGAGTTGCAGCATGACTGTGAAAGACTCTTTGGAAGTTCCAGAGGTTAGGTGTTATTAGCCTCGAGACGCCTCAGCGGAAATGGGCCTCATCTCGCCTGGAGGGGAGAACTTCCTGGATTTTCTCGAGTGTGGGCAGGTGCTCTAGAATTACGACGGGGACCTCAGGAACCCTCTCCGGTGTCCTGAGGAAAGGCCAGGCTCCATGCGAGTTGTTCATGGCCTCTTGGATTACTCTCCCGTTGATGCCGGGGTCTGAGACCTTGTACGGAGTCGGTGCCGGAACCTGAGGATTCCTCTCCAGTGCTGACATGGATCTTGGGGTACTACTGGAGTCTCCCGAGGGAAGTCAGTCCTCGTCTCGAGTGGGGGCATGCACGTGCGCTTTCCTCCGAGCTGTAGCAGCAGTGTCACGCTTCCCTTCGCGTGAATCAAGGGATCTGTGGCTTTCCCTCGAGGCTTTCTCACGAGGCTTTCCCACAGGGCTGTCCCACGTACCACCATGGTGTGAGTTGATCCCCAGCTTGAAAGGTCGAGGCAGTGCAGGGAAAACAGGATTTCCTGGAATTGACTGAGACATCTGGGGGGACTCTGGGGAATGGTGGGCATGACAGGGAGTTCCTCTCGCCTTTCCTGTGGAGAGTGACTCCCCGAGAATTCTTTCGCTATCACGCTGGGGAAAGGGATCCCTCCTCTCGAGCTATGAGTCGGAAACGGGGCTCCTCTGGATGTGGGCGGGACTCTCGTGCCTCCTCTCGAGTGGAGACGGGTATGTCGTGGAACTTCTTGAGTTGCAGCAAGGGTGTGAAGGATCCTTTGGAAATTCCAGAGCTTAGGTGTGATTAGCCTCGAGACGCCCCAGCGGAAATGGGCCCATCTCTCCTGGAAGGGACAACCACCTGGATTTTCTCAAAGTTGCGGCAGGTGCTCTCGACCTATGACGGGGACCTCAGGGAACCGCTCTGTTGGCCTGAGGAAATGCAGTCCCATGCGAGTTGCACGGTGGCCTCTCAGGTTTCCTCTCCCGTCGATGCCTGGGCCTAAGACCTTGTTTGGAGGTCGGTGCCAGAACCAGAGGATTCCTCTCCAGTGCTGACATGGATCTTGGGGTACTTCTGGAGTCTCCCCCAGGGGAGTCAGTCCTCGTCTCGAGTGGGGGAATGCACGTGTGCTTTCCTCCCGAGCGGTAGCAGCAGTGTCACGCTTCCCTTCGCGTGGATCAAGGGATCTGTGGCTTTCCCTCGAGGCTTTCCCACGAGACTTTCCCACGAGGCTTTCCCACAGGGCTGTCCCACGTGCCACCGTGGTGAAAGTCGACCCCTGGGCTTGAAAGTCGAGGGCAGTGCAGGGAAAACAGGTTTCCCTGGAATGGACTGAGACATCTGGGGGACTCTGGGAATGGGGCCTGATACTGGAGTTCCTCTCGCCTTTCCTGTGGAGAGCGCCTAATCTTGAGATGAGACGGGAACGCTAGGAATTCTTTCCCGACCACGCAGGGAAAGGATGCCTCCTCTCGAGCTAGCAGGTGGAAACGGAGCCACTCTGGATATGGGCGGGACCCTCGGGTTCCTCTTGAGTGGAGACGGGTATGTCAGGGAACTTCTTGAGTTGCAGCAAGGGTGTGAAGGACCCTTTGGAAGTTCCAGAGTTTAAGTGTGATTACCCTCTTGTTGCCTCAGTGGAAATGGGCCTCATGTCAGGCTGGAGGGGAGAACATCCTCGATTTTCTCGAGTTGCGGCAGGTGCTCTCGACTTACGATGGGGTCTTCAGGGACCCGCTCTGGTGGCCTCAGGAAAGGCCAGTCCCCATGCTAGTTGCACGGGGGCCTCTCGGGATTCCTCTCCTGTCGATGCCGGGGCCTAAGATCTTGTGTGGAGTCGGTGCCGGAACCTGAATATTCCTCTCCAGTGCTGACATGGATCTTGGGGTACTTCTGGAGTCTCCCCAGGGCAGTCAGTCCTCTACTCAAGTGGGGGCATGCACCGTGCGCTTTCCTCCCGAGCTGTAACAGCAGAGTCACGCTTCCCTTCGCGTGGAACAACGGATCTGTGGATTTCCCTCGAGGCTTTCCCAAGAGGCTATCCCTCGAGGCTTTCCCACAGGGGTGTCCCACGTGCCACCGTGGTGTGAGTCGATCCTCGGCTTGAAAGTCGAGGCAGTGCAGGGAAAACAGGTTTCCCTGGAATGGACTGAGACATCTGGGGGACTCTGGGAATGGTGGCACGACCCTGGATTTCCTCTCACGTTTCCGGTGGAGAGCGCCTCCTCTTGAGATGCGACTGGAACGCCGGGAAATCTTTCCCGACCACGCAGGGAAAGGATCCTCCTCTCGGGCTAGGAGCTGGAATCGGGGATCCTCTGGATGTTGGCGGGACTCTCGTGCTTCCTCTCGAGTGCAGACGGGTATGTCGGGGAACTTCTAGAGTTGCAGCAAGGGTGTGAAGGACCCTTTGGAAGTTCCAGAGGTACGGTGTGATTAGCCTCGAGATACCTGAGCGGAAATAGGTCTCAGCTCGCCTGGAGGGGAGAACCTCCTGGATTTTCTCGAGTTGCGGCAGGTGCTCTCCACTTACGACGGGGACCTCAGGGACCCGCTCTGGTGGCCTCAGGAAAGGCCAGTCCCCATGCGAGTTGCTCTGGGGCCTCTCGGGATTCCTCTCCCGTTGATGCAGGGGCCTAAGACTTTGTGAGGAGTCGGTGCCGGAACCTGAGGATTCCTCTCCAGTGCTGACATGGATCTTGGGGTACTTCTGGAGTCACCCCAGGGGTGTCAGTCCTCGTCTCGAGTGGGGCCATGCACGTGCGCTTTCCTCCCGAGTTTTAGCAGCAGTGTCACGCTTCCCTTCGCGTGGATCAAGGGATCTGTGGCTTTCCCTCCAGGCTTTCCCACGAGGCTTTCCCACAGGGCTGCCCCACGTGCCACTGTGGTGTGAGTCGATCCTCGGCTTGAAAGTCGAGGCAGTGCAGGGAATACAGGTTTCCCTGGAATGGACTGAGACATCTGGGGGACTCTAGGAATGGTGGCACGAACCTGGAGTTCCTCTCGCTTTTCCTCTGGAGAGCGCTTCCTCTTGAGTTGCGACGGGAACGCCGGGAATTCTTTCCCGACCACGCATGGAAAGGATCAATCCTCTCGAGCTATGAGGCGGAAACAGGGCTCCTCTGGATGTGGGCGCGACTCTCGTGCTTCCTCTCGAGTGGAGACGGGTATGTCGGGGAACTTCTTGAGTTGCAGCAAGGGTGTGAAGGACCCTTTGGAAGTTCCAGAGTTTAGGTGTGATTAGCCTCGAGACGCCTCAGCGGAAATGGGCCTCATCTCGCCTGGAGGGGAGAACCTCCTGGATTTTCTCGAGTTGCGGCAGGTGCTCTCGACTTACGACGGGGACCTCAGGGACCCGCTCTGGTGGCCTCAGGAAAGGCCAGTCCCCTTGCGAGTTGCTCGGGGCCCTCTCGGGGGTCTCTCGGGATTCCTCTCCAGTCGATATCGGGGCCTAAGACCTTGTGTGGAGTCGGTGCCAGACCTGAGGTTTCCTCTCCAGTTCTGACATGGATGTTGGGGTACTTCTGGAGTCTCCCCAGCGGAGTCAGTCCTCGTCTCGAGTGGGGGCATGCACGTGCGATTTCCTCCCGAGCTGTAGCCGCAGTGTCTCCCTTTCCTTCACGTGGAACAAGGAATCTGTGGCATTCCCTCGAGGCTTTCCCACTAGGCTTTCCCACAGGGCTGTCCCACGTGCCACCGTGGTGTGAGTCTATCCTCGGCTTGAAAGTCAAAACAGTGCAGAGAAAACAGGTTTCCCTGGAATGGACTGAGACATCTGGGGGACTCTGGGAATGCTGGCATGACACCGGAGTTCCTCTCGCCTTTCCTGTGGAGAGCGCCTCCTCTTGAGTTGCGACAGGAACTCCGGGAATTCTTTCTCGAGCACGCAGGGAAAGGATCCCTCCTCTCGAGCTTAGGAGGTGGAAACGGGGCTCCTCTGGATGTGGTCGGGATTCTCGTGCTTCCTCTCGAGTGGAGACGGGTATGTCAGGGAACTTCTTGAGTTGCAGTAAAGGTGTGAAGGATCATTAGGAATTTCCATAGGTCAGGTGTGATTAGCCTCAGGACGCCTCAGCGGAAATGGGCCTCATCTCGCCTGGAGGGTAGAACCTCCTGGATTTTCTCGAGTTGTGTCAGGTGCACTGGACTTACGACGGGGACCTCAGGGACGGGCCCTGGTGGCATCGGTAAAGGAAATTTCCTTGCGAGTTACTCGGGGGCCTCTCGGGATTCCTCTACCGTCGATGCCGGGGCCTAAGACCTTGTGTGGAGTCGGTGCCAGGACCTGAGGATTCCTCTCCAGTGCTGACATGGATCTTTGGGTACTTCTGGAATCTCCCCAGGGAAGTCAATCCTCGTCTAGAGTTGGGGCATGCACGTGCCCTTTCCTCCCGAGCTGTAGCAGCAATGTCACGCTTCCCTTCGCATGGAACAAGGGATCTGGGGCATTCCCTCGAGGCTTTCCCAAACGCTTTCCCCTGAGGCTTTCCCACAGGGCTGTCCCACGTGCCACCGTGTTGTGAGTCGATCCTCGGCTTGAAAGTCGAGGCAGTGCAGGGAAAACTGGTTTCCCTGGAATGGACTGAGGCATCTGGGGGACTCTGGGAATGGTGGCACGACCCTGGAGTTCCTCTCGCCTTTCCTGTGGAGAGCGCCTCCTCTTTAGACGCGACCGGGAAACGCCAGGAATTCTTTCCGACCACGCTTGGAAAGGATCCCTCCTCTCGAGATAGGAGGCGGAAACGGGGCTCCTTCTGGATGTAGGCGGGACTCACGTGCTTCCGTCTCAGTGGAGACGGGTTATGTCAGGGAACTTCTTGATTTGCAGCAAGGGTGTGAAGGACCCGTTGGAAGTTCCCAGAGGTTAGGTGTGATTAGCCTCGAGACGCCTCATGCGGAAAATGGGCCTCATCTTCGCCTCGGAGGGGAGAACCTCCTGGATTTTCTCGAGTTGCGGCAGGTGCTCTCAACTTATGACGGGACCGCAAGGACCCCCTCCTGGTTAGGCCTCAGGAAAGGCCAGTCCCCATGCGAATTGCTCCGGTGTCCTCTCGGGATTCCTCTCCCTTCGATGCCGGGGCCTAAGATCTTGTGTGGAGTGGTTGCCCGGAACCTGAGGATTCCTCTCCAGTGCTGACATGGATCTTGGGGTACTTCTGGAGTCTCCCCCTGGGGAGTCAGTCCTCGTCTCGAGTGGGGCATGCACGTGCGCTTTCCTCCCGTGCTGTAGCAGCAGTGTCACTGCTTCCCTTCGCCGTGGATCAAGGGATCTGTGGCCTTTCCCTCGAGGCTTTCCCACGAGGCTTTCCCACGAGGCTTTCCCACAGGGCTGTCCCACGTGTCACCGTGGTGCGAGACGATCCTCGGCTTGAAAAGTCGAGGCAGTGCAGGAAAACAGGTTTCCCTGGAATGGACTGAGACATCCATGGGACTCTGGGAATGGTGGCACGACCCTGGAGTTCCTCTCGCCATTCCTGTGGAGCGCGCCTCCTCTTGAGATGTGACGGGAACACCGGGAATTCTATCGCCGACCACGCAGGGAAAGGATCCCTCCTCTCGAGCTAGGAGGCGGAAAACGGGGCCCTCTGGATGTGGGCGGGACTCTCGTGCTTCCTCTCGAGTGGAGACAGGTATGTCGGGGAACTTCTTGAGTTGCAGAAAGGGTGTGAAGAACCCTTTGGAAGTTCCAGAGGTTAGGTGAATTATCCTGGAGACGCCTCAGCGGAAATGGGCCTCATCTCGCCTGGAGGGGAGAACCCCCTGGATTTTCTCGATTTGCGGCAGGTGCTCTCGACTTACAACGGGGACCTCAGGGACCCGCTCTGGTGGCCTCAGGAAAACCCAGTGCACATGCGAGTTGCTCGGGGCCTCTCGGATTCCTCTCACTTGGATGCTGGGCCTAAGCCCTTGTGTGGAGTCGGTGCCGGAACCTGAGTGTTCCTCTCCCTGCTGACATGGATCTTGGGGTACTTCTGCAGTCTCCCCAGGAGAGTCAGTCCCCGTCTCGAGTGGGGGCATGCACGTGCGCTTTCCTCCCGAGCCGTAGCAGCAGTGTCATGCTTCCCTACGCGTGGATCAAGGGATCTGTGGCTTTCCCTCGAGGCTTTCGCACGAGGCTTTCCCACAGGGCTGTCCCACGTGACAACCTGGTGTGAGTCGATCCTCGGCTTGAAAGTCGAGGCAGTGCAGGGAAAACAGGTTTCCCTGGAATGGACTGAGACATCTGGGGGACTCTGGAATGGTGGCACGACCTGGAGTTCCTCTCGCCTTTCCTGTGGAGAGCGCCTCCTCTTGAGAAGCGACGGGAACGCAGCGAATTCTTTCCCAACACGCATGGAAAGGATCCCTCCTCTCGAGCTAGGAGGCAAATATGGGGCTCCTCTGGATGTGGGCGGGACTCTCGTTCTTCCTCTCGAGTATAGACGGGTATGTCGGTTAACTTTTTGAGTTGCAGCAAGGGTGTGAAGGACCCTTTGGAAGTTCCAGAGTTAGGTGTCATTAGCCTCGAGAGGCCTCAGGGCAAATGGGCCTCATCTCGCCTGGAGGGGAGAACCTCCTGGATTTTCTCGAATTGCGGCAGGTGCTCTCACTTACGACGGGGACATCAGGGACCCGCTCTGGTGGCCTCAGGAAAGCCCAGTCCCCATGCGAGTTGCTCGGGGCCTCTC
The DNA here is from genome assembly GCF_001704415.2 of Capra hircus. NCBI lineage: Eukaryota > Metazoa > Chordata > Mammalia > Artiodactyla > Bovidae > Capra > Capra hircus. The sequence goes on from NW_017198101.1 coordinate 7,097, forward strand.
GGGATTCCTCTCCCGTCGATGCCGGGCCTAAGACCTTGTGTGGAGTCGGTGCCCGAAACTGAGGATTCCTCTCCATTGCTGACATGGATCTTGGGGTACTTCTGGAGTCTCCCCAGGGGAGTCAGTCCTCCTCTCGAGTGGGGCATGCACGTGTGCTTTCCTCCCAGCTGTAGCAGCAGTGTCACGCTTCCCTTCCCATGGATCAAGGATCTGTAGGCTTTCCTCGAGGCTTCCCACGAGGCTTTCCCACGAGGCTTTCCCACGAGGCTTTCCACAGGGCTGTCCCACGTGCCACGTGGTGTGAGTCGATAATCGGCTTGAAAGTCGAGGCAGTGCAGGGAAAACAGGTTTCCCTGGAATGGACTGAGAAATCTGGCGCCTCTGCGAATGGTGGCACGTCCCTGGAGTTCCTCTCGCCTTTCTTGTGGAGAGCGCCTCCTCTTGAGATGCGACGGGAACGCCGGGAATTCTTTCCCCACCACGCAGGGAAAGGATCCCTCCTCTCGAGCTAGGAGGCGGAAACGGGGCTCCTCTGGATGTGGGCGGAACTCTCGTGCTTCCTCTCGAGTGGAGACGGTTATGTCGGGAACTTCTTGAGTTGCAGCAAGGGTGTGAAGGACCCTTTGGAAGTTCCAGAGGTAGGTGTGATTAGCCTCAAGAAGCCTCAGCGGAAATGGGCCTCATCTCGCCTGGAGGGAGAACCTCCTGGATTTTCTCGAG
>NW_017198102.1:0-7816 GCF_001704415.2 Capra hircus
AAGCACGGGTCCTGAGGTACCCATACGTAAGTCGAAGAGCACCTGCCGCAAACTCGAGAAATCCAGGAGGTTCTGCCCTCAGGCGAGATGAGGCCCATTTCGCTGAGGCGTCTCGAGGCTAATCACACCTAACCTCTGGAACTTCCAAAGGGTCCTTCACACCCTTGCTGCAACTCAAGAAGTTCCCCGACATACCCGTCTCCACTCGAGAGGAAGCACGAGAGTCCGCCACATCCAGAGGAGCTCGTTTCCGCCTCCTAGCTCGAGAGGAGGGATCCTTTCCCTGCGTGGTCGGGAAGAATTCCCGGCGTTTCCGTTGCATCTCAAGAGGAGGCACTCTCCACAGGAAATGGCAGAGGAACTCCAGGTCCTGCCACCATTCCCAGAGTCCCCCAGATATCTCAGTCCACCCAGGGAAAACTGTTTTCCCTGTACTGCCTCGACTTTCAAGCCGAGGATCGACTCACACCACGGTGGCACGTGGGACAGCCCTGTGGGAAAGCCTCGTGGGAAAGCCTCGTGGGAAAGGGAATGCCTCGAAGGAAAGCCACAGATCCCTTGATCCATGGAAGGGAAGCGTGACACTGCTGCTACAGCTGGGAGGAAAGCACACGTGCATGCCCCCACTCGAGAGGAGGACTGACTCCCCTGGGGAGACTCCAGAAGTACCCCAAGATCCATGTCAGCAACTGGAGAGGAATCCTCAGTTTCGGGCACCGACTCCAAACAAGGTCTTAGGTTCGGCATCGACGGAGAGGAATCCCGAGAGGCCCCCGAGCAACTCGCATGGGGACTGGGCTTTTCCTGAGGCCACCAGAGCGGGTCCCTGATGTCCCCGTCGTAAGTCCGAGAGCACCTGCCGCAATTCGAGAAAATCCAGGAGGTTCTCCCCTCCAGGCGAGATGAGGCCCATTTCCCTGAGGCTCTCGAGGCTAATCACACCTAACCTCTGGGAACTTCCAAAGGGTCCTTCACACCCTTGCTGCAACTCAAAAAGTTCCGACATACCCGTCTATACTCGAGAGGAAGCACGAGAGTCCCGCCACATCCAGAGGAGCCCCATTTTTGCCTCCTAGCTCGAGAGGAGGGATCCTTTCCATGCGTGTTGGGGAAAGAATTCGCTGAGTTCCCCGTCGCTTCTCAAGAGGAGGCGCTCTCCACAGGAAAGGCGAGAGGAACTCCAGGGGTCGTGCCACATTCCCAGAGTCCCCCAGATGTCTCAGTCCATTCCAGGGAAACCTGTTTTCCCTGCACTGTTTTGACTTTCAAGCCGAGGATCGACTCACACCACGGTGGCACGTGGACAGCCCTGTGGGAAAGCCTCGTGGGAAAGCCTCGGAGGGAAAGCCTGAGGGAAAGCCACAGATCCTTGATCCACGCGAAGGAAGGCGACACTGCTGCTACAGCTGGAGGAATAGCACACGTGCATGCCCCACTCGAGACGAGGACTGACTCCCCTGGGGAGACTCCAGAAGTACCCAAGATCCATGTCAGAACTGGAGAGGAACCTCAGGTCTGGCACCGACTCCACACAAGGTCTTAGGCCCCCGATATCGACTGGAGAGGAATCCCGAGAGACCCCCGAGAGGGCCCCGAGCAACTCGCAAGGGGACTGGCCTTTCCTGAGGCCACCAGAGCGGGTCCCTGAGGTCCCCGTCGTAAGTCGAGAGCACCTGCCGCAACTCGAGAAAATCCAGGAGGTTCTCCCCTCCAGGCGAGATGAGGCCCATTTCCGCTGAGGCGTCTCGAGGCTAATCACACCTAAACTCTGGAACTTCCAAAGGGTCCTTCACACCCTTGCTGCAACTCAAGAAGTTCCCGACATACCCGTCTCCACTCGAGAGGAAGCACGAGAGTCGCGCCCACATCCAGAGGAGCCCTGTTTCCGCCTCATAGCTCGAGAGGATTGATCCTTTCCATGCGTGGTCGGGAAAGAATTCCCGGCGTTCCCGTCGCAACTCAAGAGGAAGCGCTCTCCAGAGGAAAAGCGAGAGGAACTCCAGGTTCGTGCCACCATTCCTAGAGTCCCCCCAGATGTCTCAGTCCATTTCAGGGAACCTGTATTCCCTGCACTGCCTCGACTTTCAAGCCGAGGATCGACTCACACCACAGTGGCACGTGGGGCAGCCCTGTGGGAAAGCCTCGTGGGAAAGCCTGGAGGGAAAGCCACAGATCCCTTGATCCATGCGAAGGGAAGCGTGACACTGCTGCTAAAACTCGGGAGGAAAGCGCACGTGCATGGCCCCACTCGAGACGAGGACTGACACCCCTGGGGTGACTCCAGAAGTACCCCAAGATCCATGTCAGCATTGGAGAGGAATCCTCAGGTTCCCGGCACCGACTCCACACAAGGTCTTAGGCCCCTGCATCAACGGGGAGAGGAATCCCGAGAGGCCCCAGAGCAACTCGCATGGGGACTGGCCTTTCCTGAGGCCACCAGAGCGGGTCCCTGAGGTCCCCGTCGTAAGTCGAGAGCACCTGCCGCAACTCGAGAAAATCCAGGAGGTTCTTCCCTCCAGGCGAGCTGAGACCTATTTCCGCTCAGGTATCTCGAGGCTAATCACACCGTACCTCTGGAACTTCCAAAGGGTCCTTCACACCCTTGCTGCAACTCTAGAAGTTCCCCGACATACCCGTCTGCACTCGAGAGGAAGCAGGAGAGTCCCGCCAACATCCAGAGGATCCCCGATTCCAGCTCCTAGCCCGAGAGGAGGATCCTTTCCCTGCGTGGTCGGGAAAGAACTCCCGGCGTTCCAGTCGCATCTCAAGAGGAGGCGCTCTCCACCGGAAACGTGAGAGGAACTCCAGGGTCGTGCCACCATTCCCAGAGTCCCCTGGATGTCTCAGTCCATTCCAGGGAAACCTGTTTTCCCTGCACTGCCTCGACTTTCAAGCCGAGGATCGACTCACACCACGGTGGCACGTGGGACACCCCTGTGGGAAAGCCTCGAGGGATAGCCTCTTGGGAAAGCCTCGAGGGAAAGCCACAGATCCGTTGTTCCACGCGAAGGGAAGCGTGACTCTGCTGTTACAGCTCGGGAGGAAAGCGCACGTGCATGCCCCCACTTGAGTAGAGGACTGACTGCCCTGGGGAGACTCCAGAAGTACCCCAAGATCCATGTCAGCACTGGAGAGGAATATTCAGGTTCCGGCACCGACTCCACACAAGATCTTAGGCCCCGGCATCGACAGGAGAGGAATCCCGAGAGGCCCCCGTGCAACTCGCATGGGGACTGGCCTTTCCTGAGGCCACCAGAGCGGGTCCCTGAGGACCCCATCGTAAGTCGAGAGCACCTGCCGCAACTCGAGAAAATCCAGGATGTTCTCCCCTCCAGCCGACATGAGGCCCATTTCCGCTGAGGCAACAAGAGGGTAATCACACTTAAACTCTGGAACTTCCAAAGGGTCCTTCACACCCTTGCTGCAACTCAAGAAGTTCCCTGACATACCCGTCTCCACTCAAGAGGAACCCGAGGGTCCCGCCCATATCCAGAGTGGCTCCGTTTCCACCTGCTAGCTCGAGAGGAGGCATCCTTTCCCTGCGTGGTCGGGAAAGAATTCCTAGCGTTCCCGTCTCATCTCAAGAGTAGGCGCTCTCCACAGGAAAGGCGAGAGGAACTCCAGTATCAGGCCCCATTCCCAGAATCCCCCAGATGTCTCAGTCCATTCCAGGGAAACCTGTTTTCCCTGCACTGCCTCGACTTTCAAGCCGAGGATGGACTCACACCACGATGGCACGTTGGACAGCCCTGTGGGAAAGCCTCGTGGGAAAGCCTCGTGGGAAAGCCTCGAGGGAAAGCCACAGATCCCTTGATCCACGCGTAGGTAAGAGTGACACTGCTGCTACAGCTCGGGAGGAAAGCGCACGTGCATGCCCCCACTCGAGACGAGGACTGACTCCATGGGGAGACTCCAGAAGTACCCGAAGATCCATGTCAGCATTGGAGAGGAATCCTCAGGTTCCGGCACCGACTCCACACAAGGTCTTAGGCCCCGGCATCGACGGGAGAGGAATCCCGAGAGGCCCCCGAGCAACTGGCATGGGGACTGGCCTTTCCTGAGGCCACCAGATCGGGTCCCTGAGGTCCCCGTCTTAAGACGAGAGCACCTGCCGCAACTCGAGAACATCCAGGAGGTTCTCCCCTCCAGGCGAGATGAGGCCCATTTCCGCTGAGGCGTCTCGAGGCTAATCACATCTAACATCTGGAACTTCCAAAGGGTCCTTCACACCCTTGCTGCAACTCAAGAAGTTCCCCGACATACACGTCTCCATTTGAGAGGAAGCACGAGAGTCCCGCTCACATCCAGAGGAGACCCGTTTCCGCCTCTTAGCTCGAGAGGAGGGATCCTTTCCCTGCGTGTTCGGGAAAGAATTCCCGGCGTTCCGGTCGCATCTCAAGAGGAGGCGCTCTCGACAGGAAAGACGAGGGGAACTCCAGGGTCGTGACACCATTACCTGAGTCCCCCAGATGTCTCAGTCCATTCCAGGGAAACCTGTTTTCCCTGCACTGCCTCGACTTTCAAGCCGAGCATCGACTCACACCACGTTGGCACGTGGGACAGCCCTGTGGGAAAGCCTCTTGGGAAAGCCTCGTGGGAAAGCCTCCAGGGAAAGCCACAGGTCCCTTGATCCACGAGAAGGGAAGCGTGACACTGCTGGCACAGCTCGGGAGTAAAGCACACGTGCATGCCCCCACTCGAAACGACGACTGACTCCCCTGGGGAGACTCCAGAAGTACGCCAAGATCCATGTCAGCACTGGAGACGAATCCTCAGGTTTCGGCACCGATTCCACACAAGGTCTTAGGCCCCGGCATCGACGGGAGAGGAATCCCGAGAGGCCCCCGAGCAACTCGCAAGGGAACTGGCCTTTCCTGAGGCCACCAGAGCGGGGCCCTGAGGGCCCCGTCGTAAGTCGAGAGCACCTGCCGCAACTCGAGAACATCCAGGAGGTTCTCCCCTGCAGGCGAGATGAGGCCCATTTCCGCTGAGGCGTCTCGAGGCTAATCACATCTAACATCTGGAACTTCCAAAGGGTCCTTCACACCCTTGCTGCAACTCAAGAAGTTCTCCGACATAGCCGTCTCCACTCGAGAGGAAGCACGAGAGTCCCGCCCACATCCAGAGGAGCCCCGTTTCCGCCTCCTAGCTCGAGAGGAGGGATCCTTTCCCTGCGTGGTCGGGAAAGAATTCCCTGCGTTCCCGTTGCATCTCAAGAGGAGGCGCTCTCCACAGGAAAGGCGAGAGGAACTCCAGTGTCGTGCCACCATTCCCAGAGTCCCCTGAATGTCTCAGTCCATTCCAGGGAAAACTGTTTTCCCTGAACTGCATCGACTTTCAAGCCGAGGATCAACTCACACCACCGTGGCACGTGGACAGCCCTGTGGGAAAGCCTCGTGGGAAAGCCTCGAGGGAAAGACACAGATACCTTGATCCACGCTAAGGGAAGCGCGACAGTGCTGCTACAGCTCGGGAGGAAAGCGCACGAGCAGGACCCCACTCGAGACGAGGACTGACTGCCCTGGTGAGACTCCAAAAGTACCCCAAGATCCATGTCGGCACTGGAGAGGAATCCTCAGGTTCCCTCACTGACTCCACACAAGATCTTAGGCCCCAGGCATCGACGGGAGAGGAATCCCGAGAGGCCCCCGAACAACTCGCATGGGGACTGGCCTTTCCTGAGGCCACCAGAGCGGGTCCCTGAGGTCCCAGTCGTAAGTCGAGAGCACCTGCCGCAACTCGAGAAAATCCAGGAGGTTCTCCCCTCCAGGCGAGATGAGGCCCATTTCCGCTGAGGCGTCTCAAGGCTAATCACACCTAACCTCTGGAACTTCCAAAGGGTCCTTCACACCCTTGCTGCAACTCAAGAAGTTCTCCGACATATCCGTCTGCACTCGAGAGGAAGCACGAGAGTCCCACCCACATCCAGAGGAGCCCCATTTCTGCCTCTTAGCTCCAGAGGTGGGATCCTTTCCGTGCGTTGTCTGGAAAGAATTCACCGAGTTCCCATCGCAATTCAAGAGGAGGCGCTCTCCACAGGAAAGGCGAGAGGAACTCCAGTGTCGTGCCACCATTCGCAGAGTCCCCCAGATGTCTCAGTCCATTCCACGGAAACCTGTTTCCCTGCACTGCCTCGACTTTCTAGCCGAGGATCGACTCACACCACGGTGGCACGTGGGACAGCCCTGTGGGAAAGTCTCGTGGGAAAGCCTCGTGGAAAAGACTCGTGGGAAAGCCTCGAGGGAAAGCCGCAGATACCTTGATCCACGCGAAGGGAAGCGTGACACTGCTGCTACAGCTCGGGAGGAAAGCGCACGTGCATGCCCCCACTCGAGATGAGGACTGACTCCCGTGGGGAGACTGGAGAAGTACCCCAAGATCCTTGTCAGCACTGCAAAGGAATCCTCAGGTTCCGGCACCGACTCCACACAAGGTCTTAGGCCCTGGCATCGACGGGAGAGGAACCCCGAGAGGGCCCTGAGTAACTCGCATGGGGACTGGTGTTTCCTGAGGCCACCAGAGCGGGTCTCTGAGGTCCCTGTCGTAAGTCGAGAGCACCTGCCGCAACTCGAGAAAATCCAGGAGGTTCTCCCCTCCAGGCGAGATGAGGCCCATTTCCGCAGAGGCGACTCAAGGCTTATCACACCTGACCTCTGGAACTTCCAAAGGGTCCTTCACGTCCTTGCTGCAACTCAAGAAGTTCCCTGACATACCTGTCTCCACTCGAGAGGAAGCACGAGAGGCCTGCCCACATCCAGAGGAGCCCCGTTTCCGCCTCCTATGCTCGAGAGGAGGGATCCTTTCACTGCGTGGTCGGGATAGAATACCCGGTGTTCCCGTCACATCTCAAGAGGAGGCGCTCTCCTCAGGAAAGGCGAGAGGAACTCCAGGGTCGTGCCACCATTCCCAGAGTCCCCCAGATGTCTCAGTCCATTTCACGGGAAACCTGTTTTCCCTGCACTGCGTCGACTTTCAAGCCGAGGATCAACTCACACCACGGTGGCACGTGGGACAGCCTGTGGGAAAGCCTCGTGGGAAAAGCCTCGGGGAAAGCCTCTCGAGGAAAGCCACAAACCCATTGATCCACGCGAAGGGAAGCGAGACACTGCTGCTACAGCTCCGGAGGGAATCGCACGTGCATGCCCCCTCTCGAGACGAGGACTGACTCCCCTGGGGAGACTCCAGAAGAACCCCAAGATCCATGTCGGCACTGGAGAGGAATCCTCAGGTTCCGGCACTGAGTCCACACAAGGTCTTAGGCCCCGGGCATCGACGGGAGAGGAATCCCGAGAGGCCCCGAGCAACTCGCATGGGGACTGGCCTTTCCTGAGGCCACCAGAGCGGGTCCCTGAGGCCCTCGTCGTAAGTCGAGAGCACCTGCCGCAACTCGAGAAAATCCAGGAGGTTCTCCCCTCGAGGCTAGATGAGGCCCATTTCCTCTGAGGCAACTAGGCGTAATCACACTTAAACCCTGGAACTTCCAAAGGGTCCTTCACACCCTTGCTGCAACTCAAGAAGTTCCTCGACATACCCGTCTCACTCAAGAGGAACCGAGCGTCCCGCCCACATCCAGAGCAACACCGTTTCCTCCTCCTAGCTCGAGAGGAGGGATCCTTTCCTGCGTGCGTCGGGATAGAATTCCGGCATTTCCGTCGCATCTCAAGAGGGGGCTCTCTCAACAGAAAGGCGAGAGGAACTCCAGGGTCGTGCCACCATTCAGAGTCCCCCAGATGTCTCCGTCCATTCCAGGGAAACCTGTTTTCCCAGCACTGCGTCGACATTCAAGCTGAGGATCGACTCACACCACGGTGGCACT
>NW_017198103.1:0-19838 GCF_001704415.2 Capra hircus
TTCTTATATAGAGATGTAACTTTTAATGCTTTAAGGAGATGCAAATTAAAAGAAAAAAACACTTCGCGGGGAACAAAATCAACATTCATTAAGAGAGACCTAAAAGTGTTAACAATGCTTCTTGGCCAGAAGATAATGTAAATCACCCTGAGACCTTTGTATACAAAATGATTTATAGAAAGAGTCTGGGCTGCCGAGACGCTATCATAATTCTGTGTTACCGTTACTCCCATGTTTTATCAAAAGTATAAAAAGGCTTTCTGAACAATAAAGGATCGGACCAGATTTCATCGAACTAGTCTCTCGGCCTGGTTTCTTGGGACTCTGGCCTCCCCCATGTCTTCTCTCTCTTCTTCTCTCCCTTCCCTCTCTTGCCTTTTACTTTAACTTCAGGCCTGAATCTCCATCTGGGCGCAGAGGCTCGCCAGGCTCTACTTACTTGCCCCGGCTGTTAAGACAAACGCACGTAAAGGAGCTTAAGCGAGGCACCTTAGATATTCAAGCGCGGCGCGGAGTGCGCCAACGTGAGATGGATGCAGGATTCCTGTCTTGGCATTTATATGGCCTTCCGCGTAAAACCAAGCTATTCACCCTCTTCCCCACTTTAATCTTCTTATTACCTATTAGTTTCTTATCAATTTATCATTAATAAACAAAACAAGCTCTTTCCACCGCCAACGCCGTACCACCCTCGAATTCCCTGGATCCACGCGGCCAGGACCCGGGCAAAGTGGCGCCCGGAACAGGCTATTCGAAGGTGGTTCCTCGGAGCAAAAGTCCCCCCGGAGCACATCTCTGCTGCTCCCCCCGGCCCTCTCCGTTGCCCCGGAGCACTCTCTGTGCTTCCCCCCGGAGTGAGCTTAATCACTCCCCCGGATACTTTCGCGGTACTCCCCGTGTTGAGTGTTCGGGGACGGCTAGGACCTCACTCAGGGTGCCGCGGACCCCCTGTAGGATGACAGGGTGAGGAAGAGTGGGAAGTGTTCAAGGGTTTAAGAGAAACCTGGTGCTCTAGAGGTTGAAAAGAAACCTGCTATCTAGGGTTAAAAACAAAACCCCCCTCGCTAGAGGTAAAACCTTGTTGAGGTAGACTTTTCTATAAGACTTAATTTCTGACATGGGTAACAGTGAATCAAAAGAAAGACAGCTTTTTATAGGAGTAATCTTGCAGTTACTAACTAAACGAGGAATTAAAGTTAAAAATTCCAATATTCATTCATTTTTTTTCCTTTGTACAAGAACAGTGTCCCTGGTTTCCAGAAGAAGGCACTGTTAACTTAGACACCTGGGAGAGAGTAGGAAAACAGCTAAAAACTTACTATACTTTGCATGGCCTGTAAATGCTTTTGCTCTGTAAAATATGATTACAAATGTTCTGGACCCTGTCATGAGGCTGTTAGATAGCCTATGGGAGAGGCTATAGCGGTAAATGGTAGTGGTCTCCACCTTCTATGCAGATCGTATTTTCTGCCATTGGCAACAAAAGGAGAGAAGACTCCTCTTCCTCCCGAGGAAGGAGGGTGCTTACAGGACGCAGCGGCCGAGCGCCCTGGAGAGCCCCCTCCCCTCTACACAAACAACCAAACTTTTAAAAAAGTTATCTTATTTAAGGCGACCACTGCAACCTCTGCTTGCGCCTCCCCAGGGCTTAAGAACTCCCCACTTTATATCCAAAGCCTCCCAGAACATTGCTTAAGTTTGAAAACGATAGTGACAATATTTTTGAGCAAAAGAGCTTTTAAAACAGAGCTTGCTCCTTGCATAAAATCCCTCAGGAGGGCCTCACCCAACAAAAAAAAAAGAAAAAAGAAAAACAGAAAAAAAAAATATTCGTAATAAAAAGGACTTTACAAATGCAAAATGTTTCTCTTGAGGCCAAATAGAACATGTTTTGCCAAAATGTCCTGCTAAACAGACACAACAACCCGTACCAAACAACCCCAGGTAGCTCAGGCCTAGACCTCAGTTCACCACTTCAATAATATTAACCCGATGTGCCAGTGACTCAGATTCCAATGAGAGTGGCTAGTCCCCTGCCTGAGGACATTGTAAGACTTGTACTGGGGCATAGCTTGCTTTCTTTCAAGAAATTTCGGTAGTGTCTTGTGTAGTAAATTCTGATTATACTGAAAAAAACTGAAGTTTTGATCTCGCCACCTGCTAAAACTGTGCAATTAATAAAAATTAAAAAAAAAAAATAATAGCACAGCTTTTGCTTTTACTTATTACCAAACAGAAAAACCAGACAAAAAAAAGCCCCAGAGGATCTAGATCTAGCTTTTTGGGTGCAAAAATTGCAGCTTCTAGGCCTTTAAAAGATTTTTTAATTCAAAGATATAAAATGTCATGGCTGTTAGACAATAGACAAGACGTTTCTTACATTGCTGAGAGACTAGCGCAGCTCCTGGCCAACATATACTACTGAAAAGGAGTTAGAAAAAGTGGTATGCAGGATAAAAATGCTATAGAGTAAGAGGTGAGAGAGAGTTTAAAACCTTGGTGAATAGTGAGCTCCCCGTTGCTGGAAGTTTTCAAGCTAAGATTAAATGGTTACTTGTCATCTAAAAGGCTATAGACCAGATTTGGGTTATAAAAGATCATTAGAAAAGCTTATAAAGATATTGTGTAACACCTCTTTTCTTGCTTCTTATATTTGGGTCTAGTGATATGGTTTTTTGGATAACAAAAATTACTCAGAAACGGCCTATGAAAACTATTCTGATTAATGGCAAGTCTATTGTGGGGTTATTAGACACAGGAGCAGACGTTTCTTGCATTTCAGGAAAAGACTGGCCTAGCTCCTGGCCCACCTCCTGGCCCACACATACTACTGAAAATAACTTGGTGGGGATAGGAAGAGCCCCCACAGTAGCCAAAAGTGCAAAAATTTTAGATTGGCAATTTGAGGACACCCGTGGAACTTTCCAACCGTATGTAGTCCCTTCACTCCCCCTTACCCTGTGGGGGAGGGACATGCTATCTCAAATGGGAGTGTTACTTTTTAGCCCTGATGATAAAGTGACCTCTCAGATGCTGCAGATCGGCTATGATCCATCAAAAGGATTGGGTAAACAACAGACAAGAATAATTGAGCTAATTTGCCCAACTCCTTGCAAATATACTGGATTGGGATATCCAAATTTATAATGAAGGCCATTGTTTTTGCTGCCTACCCCATTACATGAAAATTTCAAAGATCCGGTGTGGGTGAACAGTGGCCTCTGCCTAAGGAAAAATTACTGACATATTAATTAAAAAGATTAATTCAAATATACTGATTTATTAAATTGTTTAATAAAGAACCATCAAAAATTGCACTTCCATATAACAGAGAACAACTTGATGCTTTTCAAATGTTTGATGATTGGCAGATTGCTATAGGAAATTCTTGTGATCAGATCTTGCATCATTTACCCCTCATGTGCTTTGTTAATTCAAAAATTAAAAAAGAGAGAAATTAAGTATAGTTTTCCCCCATCAGATTTTACAACATGTTCTCTTTGTAATAAGTTAAATGCTGATTTCGTTTGAAACAGTAAAATAAAAAGCCATTAGTAAAGCAAAAAGATCTCCTCCAGATAACAAAAAGATCCCGACCCAAAATTTACTGCGGGTCCGAGGAAGTGTTTATATTTTTTTCCACAGGGTGCAGATTGTCAACTTGGATCCCGCACAGACTGATTCGCCACAAAAGAAAAAGGGAACTTCTCTGCCACCACCACCGCGGGAAACAGCCGCGCACCAAAAGCTGCGGGCGGGGCCAGCCTGACTGACGGAACCCCAGTGCACCCGCACTCGCAGCCCCATAACAGCGCCAGTGTCAGAGGGCGGGGTGAAGGCCGCTGCTCCTACCGGCAAAAGAGGCAAAAGAAACATCAAGATCCCGGCAGGACTAACAGCTGCTGCAGCACAAACTCCAACCAGAAAATGACTCTATTTACTCTATTTTGGCTTGTCTATCCTCTCCTTATGTTCTTCTTTTCACCAATGATTCCAGAAAACTTAATGTACCTAATGTAGCGACTTGTGAACCATGGATGTTTTCATCTTGTTTAACTCCTCAAAGTAATGTCTGCTCTTCTGTGGTTTTAAAGATGTCCTATAACTGTAACAACTTATTGATATGATAATTATGTTCTTGCTGTGTTACAACAACTGTTATTGTTACTACAACAGCAATCATTGACTCAACAAGTGTAAATGCCCAATATGTTAAAAAATCAAGGTTTAGGTATTTTGGAACAGCTCAGATATTAGTTTAGACTTAGGGAAACTTCATAATCAGATTCAGACCTTGGAACACTCCCGATTAGATTTTACCACCGCAGGAGAAGCCAATGACTTTTCCCACACTTTCTCTAACTTCATTTCTGAAGACTGTTCTGTCTACTGTCTATAATCTTGCTCCTCATAATCATACTTCCCTATATTGTCTAGATTCTTCGGCAGAGCATTCGGAATCTCGAGACCGAACTGCACCTGATTTTAAACATAAATAATCAATTATTTAAATTAAAAAGGGTGAGATGCCGGGAGCCAGAGTGAGGAATCCCGCCCGTGACAAGGTCATGAGGAAGGAAGCTGACATTCGCAAGGCGTGCTCAGACTTCAGGACCCCTCTGGAAATTCCTAAGCACGTACCCCCAACAAAAATCTGCCGGCTTTTGTGCTCTGCTTTTCCACTCTTCTGACATTTTCTGGAAAAAGTCAATTCAGGGTTTCAGTCTTCTGCATTTGAAAGAGTGTTTCAATCTAAAAACCCCTCCGATGGCTTTCTAGCCATGCCTGCAGGACTCTGCGAGTGTGATTGTTTGAGGCCTCCTGACTGCAGGAGGCACAGGAAGCTTAAAACATCCTAGGAATGTAGGGGCTTCCGAAGAGTCAAAATCTTTAGAATAGGACTGATTAAAAGTTTCATTTGTTGAGTCAATGCTTGCTGCCAAATTTTCATATCCTTTATTTTTAGATATAGTTGGTATATAGAAAAACAAGTAGTAGACCTGGTATTAGCAACATTAGATCTTTGAGTTAAGTACCTTCTTTGTTATATCCCACTGCACCTTTGTTCTATAGAGATGTAACTTTAATGCTTTAAGGAGATGCAAATTAAAGAAAAACACTTCAGGGGAAACAAAATCAACATTCATTAAGGAAGAGAGCTAAAAAGTGTTAACAAGCTTCTTGGCCAGAAGATAATGTAAATCACCTGAGACCTTTTGTATACAAAATGATGTATAGAAAGAGTCTGGCTGCGAACGCTACATAATTCTGTGTTACCCATTGATCTCCATGTTTTATCAAAAGTATAAAAGGCCTTCTGAACAATAAAGGATCGGATCAGTTTCTCGAACTAGTCTCTCGGCCTGGTTTCTTGGGACTCTGGCTCCCCCCATGTCTCTCTCTCTCCTCTTCTCTCCCCTTCCCTCTCTCTGCTCTTTACTTTAACTTCAGGCTGAATCTCCATCTGGGGCGCGGAGGCTCGCCAGGTCTACTTACTTGCCCCAGCTGTTAAGACCCGCACCAAAGGGAGCTTAAGGCGAAGCACCCTTAGATATTCAAGCGGGCGCCGGTGGCCCAACGTAGATGGTGCAAATTCCTTGTCTGGAATTTTATTGGCCTTCCGCGTAAACCAAGCTATTCAGCCCTCTTCGTCCACTTAATCTTCTTATTACACTATAGTTTCTTAATCTAATCTTACATTAATAAACAAACAAGTCTTCCCACGCCAACGCCGTCCACCCTTCGAATTCCCTGGATCCACCGGGGCTGGACCCCGGCAGAAAGCCTCGTGGGAAAGCCTCGTGGGAAAGCCTCGAGGGAAAGCCACAGATCCCTTGATCCACCCGTCGGGTAGCATGACACTGCTGCCACCTTTAGGGAGGAAAGCCCACGTGCATTTCCCCACTCGAGACGAGGACTGACTCCCCTGGGGAGAGTCCAGAAGTACCCAAAAATCCACGTCAGCACTGGAGAGGAATCCTCAGTTTCCGGTCCCAACTCAACACAAGGTCTTCGACTCGGGAAATGCAAGCATTTAAAAGATCTCTCCTTTGGAGCCTCGAGGGGGGCTCAGGGCTTCTCTGGATGTGGGCGGGACCCTCGTGCTTCCTTTGAGTGTAGACGGGTGTGTCGGGAAAGCTCTTGAGTTGCAGCAAGTGTGTGAAGGAACCATTGGAAGTTCCAGAGGTTAGGTGTGCTTAGCCTCTAGATGCGTCAGTGGAAATAGGCCTCATTTTGCTGTAGGGGAGAACCTCCTGGATTTTCTCGAGTTACGGCAGGTGCTCTCGAATTACGACGGGGACCTCAGGGACCCGGTCTCGTGGCCTCAGGAAAGGCCAGTCCCCCATGCAAGTTGCCAGGGGGACTCTCGGGATTCCTCTTGGGTCGATGCCGGGGCCTAAGACCTTGTGTGGAGTCGAGGCCGGATCCTGAGGATTCCTCTCCAGTGCTGACATGGTTCTTGGGGTACTTCTGGAGTCTCCCCAGGGAAGTCAGTCCTCGTCTCGAGTGTGGGCATGCACGTGCGCTTTACTCCCGAGCTGTAGCAGCAGTGTCACGCTTCCTAACGCGTGGTCAAGGGATCTGTAGCTTTCACTCAAGTCTTTCCTTCAAGGCTTTCCCAAGAGTCTTTCCCACAGGGCTGTCCCACCTGCCACCAGGGTGTGAGTCGATCCTCGGCTTGAAAGTCGAGGCAGTGCAGGGAAAACATGTTCCTCTGGAATGGACTGAGACATCTGGGGGACTCTTGGAATGGTGGTACGACCCTGGAGTTCCGCTCGCCTTTCCTGTGGAGAGCGCCTCCTCTTGAGATGGGACGGGAACGCCGGGAATTCTTTCCCGACCAAGCAGGGAAAGGATCCGTCATCTCGAGGTCCGAGGCATAAACGGGGCTCCTCTGGATGTGGGCGGGACCCTCGTGCTTCCTCTGGAGTGGAGACGGTATGTCGGGGAACTTCTTGAGTTTCAGCAAGGTTGTTAAGGAACCTTTGGAATTTCCAGAGTTTAGGTGTGATTAGCCTCGAGAGCCTCAGCGGAAATTGGCCTCATCTTGCCTGGTGGGGAGAACCTCCTGGATTTTCTCGAATTGTGGCAGGTGTTCTCAACAGTTCGCTGGGACCTCAGGGACCCGCTCTGGTGGCGTCAGGAAAGGCCAGTTCCCATCCGAGTGGCTACGGGGCCTCTCGGGATTCCTCTCCCGTCGATGGTGGGGCCTAAGACCTTGTGTGAAGTCGAGGCCGGTACCTGAGGATTCCTCTCCCGTGCTGACATGGTTCTTGGGGTACTTCTTGAGTCTCCCCAGGGGTGTCAGTCCTCTTCTCAGCGGGATCATGCAAGAACGCTTACCTCCCGAGCTGCAGTAGCAGTGTCACTCTGCCCGTCGCGTGGATCAAGAGATCTGTGTCTTTCCCTCGAGGTATTTCCCACGGGGCTTTCCCTCGAGGCTTTCCCACGAGGCTTTCCCACATCGCTGTCCCACGTGCCACCGTGGTGCCAGTCGATCCTCGGCGTGAAAATCAAGGCAGTGCAGGGAAAACAGGTTCCTCTGGAATGGACTGAGACATCTGGGGACTCTTGGAATTGTGGCACGACCCTGGAATTCCTCTCGCCTTTCCTGTGGAGAGCGCCTCTTCTTGAGATTCGGTGGGAACGCCGGGAATTCTTTCCCGACCAAGCAGGGAAAGTGCCGTGGTCCAGCCCCGGTGGATCCAGGGTGATTCGAAGGTGGGGACGTAGTCGTCGTCTTTGGAAATATACATATTTAATCCCAGATATAAAGAGATTAGAAATGGATAGTGTAGTAGGAAGATTATTGGAGAAAAAGAGGCTGAATAACTTGGATTACGTGGAATAACATCCATCCTCCAGTAGAGAATTCAGCCAGAAAAACGGGAGCAAAAAAGAAGCGACATGGGGGAATCAGTCTTTCCGGAAACTGATCTGATTTCTTTATTTTTGGTTTTGCTTGTATACCTCTTGTTACACATAGGGATGAATACAGAGTCACGCAGGAGTCGGCATCCTGACCTTTATCAAAATCAGGTGCTTCACATAAATGTATAAAAAAAAGGTCTTAGGGATCTTACATCATCTTCTGGCCATGAATGAGACCTGCTGACATTTTATGATCCTTTCTTTCTGATAACCAAATAAACTTATTTCTTCCAAGGGTGTTTTTTCTTAAACCAGGCACCACCCTCCAAATAAAGTTACATTCCTATAGGGTGAGGGTGTAGTGAGTTACAATCAAGAAAGGAATTTATTTAACCCAAGGTTAACATGATTAGTCTTAAAGGTGAATTCTTATTTCTCCTATATGCTTAAAGGTTAATACTTATTTCTCCTATATACTAGTTATATTCATTATAAGGGTAGGGAACATGGAGATTTATCAGCAAACATCAGCCTAACAAATGAAAATCCTTTCATCAATTCTCCCCTTAAGATCTATTTAGTCTTAAGATATGATAAAGTTACATTCTTACATAGAAAGGACACAGTGATATATAACAAAGTACAGTGATCTATTACAAAAGTGAAAATCCATTAACTCAAAAAGTCTAGTATTGCTAACATCAAAAACTGCTATATTTCCTTTGCTATATTCCAAATACATTGATTAATATATTCCCAAGTGCCTAAGGATATGGAGGCCTGGTGGCAATCATTGACTCAACAAGAAGAAAAAGTCCTATGCTAATTAAGACTCTCAAAATACTCCAAAACTCTCTGTGCTGTTTACAGTTGAGAGGTAGTAAACAATCTTGTGCCTAGTGGCAGCAGTATGGATAATCCTGTCACACAAGCTGGTCTGTCAGCAGAGAGGTTTGACCTAAAATATCCTTGTCCCACCCAGAGCAGGGAATTAGCAGCAATTTTTGACACAACAAATGAAGAACCCTTCACCAATATAATTCCTAACCAACTATACTAATAATTTCTAACTCCCCAAAATAATTTGCCTTTAGTAAGTCTAAAACATCTCATGCCTCTCAGGTTGGGAGGCTGTAAACAATCACATGTGGCCGGACAAACCTATAAAGGTGGGCTAGATAACCTTCAGAGGAGTCGGCAAGCTGAAACACTCTTGTCATGCCCAAGAATATTTATTGCCTTGAAGCTGCACGTTTACTTCTTCTCCGAGAGAAACAGTTATGGGGAGAGCCCCCGTAAAGTCAGAAGTGTAGGTGAGAGCATAAAACAGACTCTGGTTTTGGGGTTCGATGCTCGGGAACAGGGGGTTACCTGAGGCTTGAGCACGCCTTTGGCATGCCAAGCCTCCTTCCTCATGACCTTTGCGATAGGCGGAATTCCTCACGCTGGCCCCCGGAAGGAAAGGATCCCTCATCTCGAGCGACGAGGCGGAAACGCGCCTCCTGTGGATGTGGGGGGGACCATCTTGCTTATTCTCGAGTGGAGACGGGTATGTCGGGGAACATATTGAGTTGCAGCAAGGGTGTAAAGTACCTTTTGGAAGTTCCAGAGGTTAGGTGTGATTAGCCTCGAGACACCTCAGTGGAAATGGGCCTCATCTCGCCTGGAGGGGAGAACCTCCTGGATTTTCTCGAGTTGCGGCAGGTGCTCTCGACTTACGACGGGGACCTCAGGGGCCAGCTCTGGTGGCCTCAGGAAAGGCCAGTCCCCATTCAAGTTTCTAGGGGGCCTCTCAGGATTCCTCTCCTGTCGATGCCGGGGCCTAAGACCTTGTGTGAAGTCGGGGCTGGAACCTGAAGATTCCTCTCCAGTGCTGACATGGATCTTGTGGTACTTCTGGAGTCTCCCCAGGGGAGTCAGTCCTCGTCTCGAGTGGGGGCATGCACGTGCGCTTTCCTCCCGAGCGGTAGCAGCAGTGTCACGCTTCCCGTCGCGTGGATCAAGGGATCTGTGGCTTTCCCTCTAGGCTTTCCCATGAGGCTTTCCCACAGGGCTGTCCCACATGCCACCTTGGTGTGAGACGATCCTCGGCGTGAAAGTCGTGGCAGTGCAGGGAAAACAGGTTCCTCTGGAATGGACTGAGACATCTGGGGAACTCTTGGAATGGTGGCACGACCCTGGAGTTCCTCTGGCCTTTCCTGTGGAGAGCACTTCCTCTTGAGATGCGACGGGAACGCCAGGAATTCTTTCCCGACCACGCAGGGAAAGGATCCCTCCTCTCTAGATACGAGGCGGAAACGGGGCTCCTCTGGATGTGGGCGGGACCCTCGTGCTTCATCTCGAGTGGAGACGGGTATGTCGGTGATCTTCTTGACTTGCAGCAGGGGTGTCAAAGACCCTTTGGAAGTTCCAGAGGTTAGGTGTGATTAGCCTCGAGATGCCTCAGGGAAATGGGCCTCATCTCGCCTGGAGGGGAGAACCTCCTGGATTATCTTGAGTTGGAGCAGGTGCTCTCGTCTTAGGATGGGGCCCTCAGGGACCCGCTCCTGTGGCCTCAGAAAAGGCCAGTGCCCATGGGAGTTGCTAGGGGGCCTCTCAGGATTCCTCTCACGTCGATGCCGGGGCCTAAGACCTTGTGTGGAGAGCCCGAGCGGAGGCGACGCGGAGCGTTTCGGTTCTCAGTGCCTGGGGCACCGGTGTGTGGTGTGAGGCTGCGGCGGAGCCTCTACACTGAAGGTGCGAGAGGTTGGCAGCTTCGATTGAAGCACATCGAGCGGCGACAGCAGTGAAAGTCATGAGCGACAGCGGCGAGGAGAACTACGGCGAGGGGGAATCCCGTTCTGCTTCCAGAAGCGGAAGTGCTCATGGATCTGGGAAATCTGCAAGTCATACCCCTGCAAGGTCTCGCTCCAAGGAAGATTCCAGGCGTTCCAGATCAAAGTCCAGGTCCAGATCGGAATCTAGGTCTAGATCCAGAAGAAGTTCTCGGAGGCATTATACAAGGTCACGATCTCGGTCCCGGTCCCATAGAAGATCTCGTAGCAGATCTTACAGCAGAGATTATCGAAGACGGCATAGCCACAGTCATTCTCCCATGTCTACTCGCTGGCGTCATGTTGGGAATCGGGCAAATCCTGATCCTAACTGTTGTCTTGGAGTATTTGGATTGAGCTTGTATACTACAGAAAGAGATCTAAGAGAAATGTTCTCTAAATATGGCCCAATTGCTGATGTATCTATTGTATATGACCAGCAGTCTAGACGTTCAAGAGGATTTGCCTTTGTATACTTTGAAAATGTAGATGATGCCAAGGAAGCAAAAGAGTGTGCCAATGGAATGGAGCTTGATGGATGTAGGATCAGAGTTGACTTCTCCATAACGAAAAGACCACATACTCCAACAGCAGGAATTTACATGGGGAGACCTACCTATGGCAGCTCACGCCGTCGAGATTACTATGACAGAGGATATGATCGAGGCTATGATGATCGGGACTATTACAGCAGATCGTACAGAGGAGGAGGAGGAGGAGGAGGAGGATGGAGAGCTGCTCAGGACAGGGATCAGAAATACAGAAGACGGTCACCTTCTCCCTACTATAGTCGTGGAGGATACAGATCACGTTCCAGATCGCGATCATACTCACCTCGTCGCTATTAAAGCATGAAGATGAAGACTTTCTGAAACCTGCCCTAGAGTTGGGATATTGTTTGTGGACAATATTTTTTATTGTCTCCTGTTTAAAAAGTGAACAGTGCCTGGTGAAGTTAGGTGACTTTTACACCTTTTATGATGACTACTTTTGGTGGAGTTGAAATGCTGTTTTCATTCTGCATTTGTGTAGTTCGGTGCTTTGTTCAAAGTTAAGTGTTTTCAGAAAAGTATGTTTTACATGTATTTTTTTACAGTCTAAAATTCTGACTGCTGAGAAGTTTCTATTGTACAGAACTTCATTTAAATGGTTTTTCTACTGAATACAGGGTATTCTGAAGATTGAAGCCTGTGTGTAAAATGCTACCAAATGGCAAAAAGCAACAATAACGTTTGGTTTTTACTTTTCTTTCTAACATATCAATGCTTAGGAGAACTGTTCTGATTAGATTGTCAGTAGTAAATTAAAGAAAAAAATGCCCGTTTTCCTCGAGTCCATGAAACATACCATACTTAATATACCTGCAGTTAAGTGATAAAAATTACGCTCTGTAACTCTATACTGCTAGTGTTAAAAACTAAAGATCTTTCAATACAGCAAATGCTTAATTCTTATATAAATGTGACTTTGACAGCCTTTATGTAATCTGTATTATACATAGCAGGGAATAAGATGAGTTGCACAATGTATGCCTTAAAAAGGCTATTTCTTAAAGCTGTTAGAAGGGGATAATGGTATTTCAATTAGTAATCAGCAAGTGAAAATAATATTCCACCACAAATGTACTCTTGTTCTTCTAGCTTTTAAGACTATATGGAAAAACTGGGTGCTTCAGAGTTTTGAGAAAAAAGAAGGGAACACTACACCTGTGTTGTGGATGATCTGAAGACTTTGCCTGTTCGTTTTTTAAATACTACTTTCAGGTTCTTTGCTTACCAAAGGAGGCCCAATTTCACTCAAAAGTTTTGAGAACTGTGTTTAAATAAATGCAAAGAAAAGAGTAAAAAGGAAAGAAAAAAAAAAAGACCTTGCGAGGAGTTGGGGCAGGAACCTGAGGATTCCTCTACAGTGCTGACATGGATCTTGGGGTACTTCTGGAGCCCCCCCAGGGAAGTCAGTCTTCGTCTCGAATGGGGGCATGCACGTGCGCTTTCCTCCCGAGCTGTAGCAGCAGTGTCACACTTCCGGTCGCGTGGATCAAGTGATCTGTGGCTTTTCCTCCAGGCTTTACCACGAGGCTATCCCAGAGGGCTGTCCCACATGCCGCCAAGGTGTGAGTCGAACCTCGGCGTGAAAGTCGAGGTAGTGCAGGGAAAACAGGTTCCTCTGGAATGGACTGAGATCTAGGGGACTCTTGGAATGGTGGCACGACTCTGGAGTTCCTCTCGCATTTCCTGTGGAGAGCGCCTCCACTTGAGATGCGACGGGAACGCTGGGAATTCTTTCCCGACGAAGCAGGGAAAGGATCCCACATCTCGAGCTACGAGGCGGAAAGGGGCTCCTCTGGATGTGGGCGGGACCCTCGTGCTTCCTATCGAGAGGAGACGGGTATGCCGGGGAACTTCTTGAGTTGCAGCAAGGGTGTGAAGGACCCTTTGGAAGTTCCAGAGGTTAGGTGTGATTAGCCTCCAGACGTTTCAGCGGAAATGGGCTTCATCTCGCCTGGAGGGGAGAACCTCCTGGATTTTCTCGAGTTGCGGCAGGTGCTCTCGACTTACGACGGGGACCTCAGGGACCCGCTCTGGTGGCCTCAGGAAAGGCCAGTCCACATGCGAGTTGCTAGGGGGCCTCTCGGGATTCCTCTACCATCGATGCCGGGGCCTAAGACCTTGTGTGGAGTCGGTGCCGGAACCTGAGGATTCCTCTGCAGTGCTGACATGGATCTTGGGGTACTTCTGGAGTCTCCCCAGGGGAGTCAGTCCTCGTTTGAGTGGGCGCATGCACGTGCGATTACCTCCGGAGCTGTGGCAGCAGTGTCATGCTTCCCTTCGCCTGGATCAAGGGATCTGTGGCTTTCCCACGAGGCTTTCCCACAGGGCTATCCCACGTGCCACCGTGGTGTGAGTCGATCGATTGCTTGAAAGTCAACGTAGTGCAAGGAAAACAGGTTGCCCTGGAATGGACTGAGACATCTGGCGAATCTGGGAATGGTGGCACGACCCTGGACTTCCTCTCGACTTTCCTGTGGAGAGCGCCTCCTCTTGAGATGCGACGGGAACGCCGGGAATTCTTTCCCGACCACGGAGGGAAAGGATCCCTCCTCTCGAGCTAGGAGGCGGAAACGGTGCTCCTCTGTATGTGGGCGGGACTCTCGTGCTTCCTCTCGAGTGGAGACGGGTATGTCGGGGAAATTCTGGATTTGCAGCAAGGGTGTAAAGGAGCCTTTGGAAGTTCCAGAGGTTAGGTGTGATTAGCCTCGAGACGCCTCAGCAGAAATGGGCCTAATCTCGCCTGGAGGGGAGAACCTCCTGGATTTTCTCGAGTTGCGGCAGGTGCTCTCGCCTTTCGATACGGACCTCAGGGACCCGCTCTGGTGGCCTCAGGAAAGGCCAGTCCCAATGCGAGTTGCTCGCGGGCCTCTCGGGATTCCTCTCCCGTTCATGCTGGGGCCTAAGACCTTGTGTGGAGTTGGTTCTGGAACCTGAGGTTTCCTCTCCATTGCTGACATGGATCTTGGGGTACTTTGGAGTCTCCCCAGGGGAGTCAGTTCTTGTCTCGAGTGGGGGCATGCACGAGCGCTTTCCTCCCGAGCTGGAGCAGCAGTGTCACGCTTCCCTTCGAGTGGATCAAGGGATCAGTGGCTTTCCCTCGAGGCTTTCCCATGACGCCATTACCAGGAGGCTTTCCCACAGGGCTGTCCCACGTGCCACCGTGGTGTGAGTCGCTCCTCGGCTTGAAAGTCGAGGCAGTGCAAGGAAAACTGTTTTCCCTGGAATGGACTGAGACATCTGGGGGAATCTGGGAATGGTGGCACGAACCTGGAGTTCCTCTCGCCTTTCCTGTGGAGAGTGCCTCCACTTCAGATGTGACGGGAACGCCGGGGAATTCTTTCCCGCACACGCAGGGAAAGGATTCCTCCTCTCGAGCTTTGAGGCGGAATCGGGGCTCCTCTGGATGAGGGCAGGACTCTCCTGCTTCCTCTCGAGCGGACACGGGTATGTCGGGGATCTTCTTGAGCTGCAGCAAGGGTGTGAAGGACCCTTTGGAATTTACCGAGGCTGGTGTGATTAGCCTCGAGACGCCTGTGCGGAAATGGGCCTCATCTCGCCTGGAGGGAGAACCTCCTGGAGTTTCTCGAGTTGCGGCAGGTGCTCTCGACTTACGACGGGGACTTCAGGGACCCGCTCTGGTGGCCTCAGGAAAGGCCAGTCCACTTGGGAGTTGCTCGGCGGCCTCTCAGGATTCCTCTCCCGTCGATGCCGGGTCCTAAAACCTTGTGTGGAGTCGGTGCCGAAACCTGAGTATCCCTCTCCAGTGCTGACATGGATCTTGGGTACTTCTGGAGTCTCCCCAGGGGAGTCAGTCCTCGTCTCGAGTCGGGGCATGCACGTGTGCTTTCCTTCCGAGCCGTAGCAGCAGTGTCACGCTTCCCTTGGCATGGATCAAGGGATCTGTGGCTTTCCCTCGATGCTTTCCCACAAGGCTTTCCCACAGGGCTGTCCCACGTGCCACAGTGGTGTGAGTCGATCCTCGGCTTGAAACTCGAGGCCAGTGCAGGGAAAACAGGATTCCCTGGAATGGACTGAGATATCTGGGTGACTCTGGGAATGGTGGCACGACCCTGGAGTTCCTCGCGCCTTTCCTGTGGAGAGCGCTTCCTCTTGAGATGCGATGGGTACGCCGGAAATTCTTTCCCGACCACGCAGGGAAAGGATCCCTCCTCTCGAGCTAGGAGGCGGAAACGGGGCTCCTCTGAATGTGGGCGGGACTCTCGTGCTTCCTCTCGAGTGGAGACGGGTATGTCGGGGAATTTCTTGAGTTGCAGCAAGGGTGTGAAGGACCCTTTGGAAGTTCCAGAGGTTAGGTGTGATTAGCCTCGAGACGCCTCAGCGGAAATGGGCCTCATCTCGCCTGGAGGGGAGAACCTCCTGGATTTTCTAGAGTTGCTGCAGGTTGCTCTCGACTTACGACGGGACCTCAGGGACCCGCTCTGCTCGCCCTCAGGAAAGGCCTGTCCCCATGCGAGTTGCTCGGGGCCTCTATTGATTCCTCTCCGTCTATGCCGGGGCCTGAGACCTTGTGTGGAGTCGGTGCCGGAACCTGAGGATTCCTCTCCAGTTCTGACATGGTTCTTGGGGTACTTCTGGAGTCTCCCAGGGGAGTCAGTCCTCGTCGCGAGTGGCGTGCACGTGCGCTTTCCTCCCGAGCTGTAGCAGCAGTGTCACGCTTCCCTTTTGTGTGGATCCGGGATCTGTGGCTTTCTCTGTAGGCTTTCCCACGAGGCTTTCCCACTAGGCTTTTCACAGGGCTGTCCCACGTGCCACCGAGGACTGAGTCGATCCTCGGCTTGAAAGTCGAGGCATTGGGGGGAAAACAGGTTTTCCTGGAATCGACTGACACATCTGGGGGCTCTGGGAATGGTGGCACGACCCTGAGTTCCTCTCGCCTTTCCTGTGGAGAGCGCCTCTTCTTGAGATGCGACGGGATCGCCGGAAATTCTTTCCCGACCACGCAGGGAAAGGATCCCTCCTCTCGAGCTATGAGACTGAAACGGGGCTCTTCTGGTTGTGGGCGGGACTCTTGTGCTTCCATTCGAGTGGAAACGGGTATGTCGGGAACTTATTGAGTTGCAGCAAGGGTGTGAAGGGCCCTTTGGAAGTTCCAGAGGTTAGGTGTGATTAGCCTCGAGATGCCTCAGCGCAAATGGGTCTCATCTCGCCTGGAGGGGAGAACCTCCTGGATTTTCTCGAGTTGCGGCAGGTGCTCTCGACTTACTACGGGACCTCAGGGACCCGCTTTGGTGGCCTCAGGAAAGGCCAGTCCCCATGCGAGTTGCTCGGGAGCCTCTCGTGATGTCTCTCCCTCTCCAGTGTGTCTTGAATCATGACTGGCCTTTCCTGAGGCCACCAGAGCGGGTCCCTGCGGTCCCCGTCGTAAGTCGAGAGCACCTGCCGCAACTGGAGAAAATCAAGGATGTTCTCCCCTCCAGGCAAAATGAAGCCTATTTCCGCTGACACATCTCAAGGCTAAGCACACTTAAACTCTGGAACTTCCAAAGGGTCCTTCACACCCTTGCAGCAAATCAAGAAGTTCCCCGACATACCCGTCTCCACTCAAGAGGAAGCACGATAGTTCCGCCCGCATCCAGAGGAGCCCCGTTTCCCCCTCATAGCTCGAGAGGAGGGATCCTTTCCCTGTGCGGTCGGGAAAGAATTCCCGGCGTTCCCGTCGCATCTCAAGAGGAGGCGTTCTCCACAGGAAAGGTGAGAGGAACTCCAGGGACATGCCACCATTCTCCGAGTCCCCCAGATGTTTCAGTCTATTCCAGGGAAACCTGTTTCCCCGCACTGACTCGACTTTCAAGCCAAGGATCGACTCACACCACTGTGGCACGTGGGACAGCCCTGTGGCAAAGCCTCGTGGGAAAGCCTCGTGGAAAGCCTTGAGGGAAAGCCACAGATCCCTTGATCCACGCGAAGGTAAGAGCGACACTGCTGCTACAGCACGGGAGGAAAGCACACGTGCATGCCCCACTCGAGACGAGGACTGACTCCCCTGGGGAGACTCCAGAAGTACACCAAGATCCATGTCAGCACTGGAGAGGAATCCTCAGGTTACTGCACCGACTCTATGTAAGGTCTGAGGCCCCGGCATCGACGGGAGAGGAATCCGGAGAGGGCCCCGAGCAACTCGCATGGGGACTGGAATTTCCTGAGGCCACCAGAGCGGATCCCTGAGGTCCCCGTCGTAAGTCGAGAGCACCTGCCGCAACACGGTAAAATCCAGGTGGTTCTCCCCTCCAGGCAAGATGAGGCCCGTTTCCCCTGAGGTGTCTCGAGGCTAATCACACGTGACCTCTGGAACTTCCAAAGAGTCTTTCACAGTCATGCTGCAACTCAAGAAGTTCCCCGACATACCCGTCTCCACTCAAGAGGAAGCACGAGTGTCCCGGCCACATCCAGAGGAGCTCCGTTTCCGGCCTGTAGCTCGAGATGTGCGATCCTTTCCATGATTGGTTGGGAAAGAATCCCGGCATTCCCATCGCATCTCAAGAGGAGGCGCTCTCCAAAGGAAAGGGGAGAGGAACTACAGGGTCGTGCCACCATTCCGAGACTCACCCAGATGTCTCAGTCCATTCCACAGGAACCTGTTTTCCCTGCACTGCCTTGGCCTTCATGCCGAGGATCGACTCACACCACCGTCACACGTGGGACAGCCCTGTGGGAAAGCCTAGAGGGAAAGACTCGAGGGAAAGCCACAGATCCCTTGGTCCAGGGATGGGGAAGCGTGACACTGCTGCTACAGCATGGGAGGAAATGTCACGCTCATGCCCCCACTCGAGACGAGGCCTGACTCCCTTGTGGAGACTCGAGAAGTACCACAAAATCCATGTCAGCACTGGAGAGGAATCCTCAGGTTCCGGCCCCGACTCCACACAAGGTCTTAGGCCCGGCCTCGAGGCTAATCACACCTAACCTATGGAACTTCCAAAGGGTCCTTCACACCCTTGCTGCAACTCAAGAATTTCCCTGACATACCCGTCTCCACTCGAGAGGAAGCACGAGATTCCCGCCCACATCTAGAGGAGCCCCGTTTCCGCCTCCTAGCTCGAGAGGAGGGATCCTTTCCCTGTGTTCTCGGGAAAGAATTCCCGGCGTTCCCGTCGCATCTCAAGAGGAGGCCCTCTCCACAGGAAAGGCGAGCGGAACTCCAGGGTGTGCCACCAATCTGATAGTCCCCCAGAGGTCTCAGTCCATTCCAGGGAAACCTGTATTCCCTGCACTGCCTCGAATTTCAAGCCGAGGATCGACTCACACCACGTTGGCACGTGGGACAGCCCTGTGGAAAAGCCTCGTGGGAAAAGCCTTGTGGAAAAGACTCGAGGGAAAAGCCACTGATTCCTTGATCCACTCGACGGGAAACATGACACTGCTGCCCCATCTCGGCAGGAAAGCGCACTTGCATGCCCCCCAAACGAGACGAGGACTGACTCCCCAAGGGAGACTCCAAAAGTACCCCAAAATCCATGTCAGCACTGGAGAGGAATGCTCAGGTTCCGGCACCGACTCTACACAAGGTCTTAGGCCCCGGCACCGACGGGAGAGGAGGCCCTAGAGGCCCCCGAATTACTCGCATGGGACTGGCCTTTCCTGAGGCCACCAGAGCGGGTCCCTGAGGTCCCCATTGTAAGTCGAGAGCACCTGCCGCACCTCGAGAAAATCCAGGAGGTTCTCCCTTCCAGGCGAGATTAGGCCCATTTCCGCTGAGGCATCTCGAGGCTAATCACACCTAACCTTTTGACTTTCCAAAGTGTCCTTCACACCCTTCCTGCAACTCAAGAAGTTCCCCAACATACCCGTCTCCACTGGAGAGGAAGCACGAGAGTCCCGCCCTCATCCAGAGGAGCCCCGTTTCCGCCTCATAGCTCGAGAGCAGGGATATTTCCCGGCGTGGTCGGGAAAGAATTCCCGGCGTACCCGTCGCATCTCAAGAGGAGGCGCTCTCCACAGGAAAGGCGAGAGGAACTCCAGGGTCGTGCCACCATTCCCAGAGTCCCCCAGATGTCTCAGTCCATTCCAGGGAAACCTGTTTTCCCTGCACTGCCTCGACTTTCAAGCCGAGGATCGACTCACACCACGGTGGCACGTGGGACAGCCCTGTGGGAATGCCTCGAGGAAAGCCTCGTGGGAAAGCCTCGAGGGAAAGTTGCAGATCCCTTGATCCACGCGAAGGGAAGCATGACACTGGTGCTACATCTCGGGAGGAAAGCGCACGTGCATGCCCCCACTCTGGTGTCTTATTTCCGCGCCACTGTGCAGCAGTCGATGTGAAACTCGAGGGGCTAGAGAATTTGACTTCGTTTTATACGTGAACTTTGTCTACGGGTGGTCCATCATAAAAGCCGCCTGAGACTGACAGGAATGGCTATTTAATTCAGAGTAACATAGAGTGAGGGGTTCCCTGAGAGAAACCCCAGAGATTGTGATCTTGATGTGGGAATGGTGCAGGAATTTTGCTCCCTCTATAATAATGTGCAGCCCCTGACTGACTGCTTAACGCGGACACCGACTGAGGAATTCTCTCTCAGCCTGAACAATGGAATCTTGGGGTAAGCGTCCTGAAGTCTCCCCTGGGAGTCAAGTCCCTGCTCTC
>NW_017198104.1:0-7816 GCF_001704415.2 Capra hircus
GTTCCTCTCGCCCTTTCTGTTGCGCGCGCCTCCTCCTTGCGCTGCGCGGCCCTGCCGGGCCTTCTTTCCCGCCCCCGGCCGGCTCCCGTCTCGCGCTCGGCGGCGGCCCGGGCTCCTCTGGCTGTGGGCGGGCTTCTCGTGCTTCTCTCGCGGGGCCGGGTCTGTCGGGGCCTTCTTGCGTTTGCGCCCGGGTGTGCCGGCCCTTTGGCCGTTCCCGCGGTTCGGTGTCCTTCGCCTCGCGCCGCCTCCGTGGCCCTGGGCCTCCTCTCGCCTGGCGGGGCGCCCCTCCTGGCTTTCTCGCGTTGCGGCCGGTGCTCTCCCCTTCCGCCGGGGCCCTCCGGGCCCCGCTCTGGTGGCCTCCGGCCCGGCCCGTCCCCCTGCGCGTTGCTCGGGGCCTCTCGGGCTTCTCTCGTCGCTGCCCGGGGCCTCGCCTTGTGTGGCGTCGGTGCCCCCCTGCGGCTTCCTCTCCCGTGCTGCCCTGGCTCTTGGGGTCTTTCTGGCGTCTCCCCGGGCCGTCCGTCCTCTCCTCGCGTGGGGGCCTCCCGTGCGCTTTCCTCCCCGCGCTGTCGCCCGTGTCCCGCTTCCCTTCGCGTGGCTCCCCGGCTCTGTGGCTTTCCCTCGCGGCTTTCTTTCCCCGCGGCTTTCCCCCGGGCTGTCCCCCGTGCCCCCCGTGGTGTGCGTCGCTCCTCGGCTTGCCCGTCGCGGCCGTGCCGGGCCCCCGGTTTCCCTGGCCTGGCCTGCGCCTCTGGGGGCCTCCTGGGCCTGGGGGCCGCCTCCTGGCGTTCCTCTCGTTTTTCCTGTGCGCGCGCCTCCTCTTGCCTGGGCCGGGCCTGCCGCGCCTTCTTTCCCCCCCGCGGGCCCGGCTCCCTCTCGCGCCTGCGGCGGCCCCGTGGCTCCTCCTGGCTGTGGGCGGCCTTTCCTGCTTCCTCTCGCGTGGCGCCGGGTCTGTCGGGCCCTTCTTGCGCGTTGCCGCCGGGTGTGCCGGCCCCTTTGGCCGTTCCCGCGGTTCGGTTTGCTTCGCCTCGCGCCCCTCCGCGCCCTGGGCCTCCTCTCGCCTGGCGGGGCGCCCCTCCTGGCTTTTCTCGCGTTGCGGCCGGTGCTCTCGCCTTCGGCCGGGGCCCTCCGGGCCCCGCTCTGGTGGCCTCCGGCCCGCCGTCCCCCTGCGCGTTGCTCCGGGGCCTTTCGGCCTTCCTCTCCCCTCCGCTGCCGGGCCCTCCGCCCTTGTGTGGCGTCGGTGCCGGCCCCTGCGCTTCCTCTCCCGTGCTGCCCTGGCTCTTGGGGTCCTTCTGGCGTCTCCCCCCGGGGCGTCCGTCCCTCGTCTCGCGTGGGGGCTTGCCCGTGTGCTTTCCTCCCGCGCTGTCGCCGCCGTGTCCCGCTTCCCTTCGTGTGGCTCCCGGGCTCCGTGGCTTTCCCTCGCCCTTCCCCCGCGGCTTTCCCCGCTTTCCCCCGGGCTGTCCCTCGTGCCCCCCGTGGTGTGCGTCGCTCCTCGCTTGCCCGTCGCGGCCGTGCCCGGCCCCCGGTTTCCCCTGGCCTGGCCTGCGCCCTCTGGGGCCTCTGGCCTGGTGGCCTGCCCCTGGCGTTCTCTCGGCCTTTCCTGTGGCGCGCGCCTCCTCTTGCGCTGCGCCGGGCCCGCCGGGCCTTCTTTCCCGCCCCCGCCCGGCTCCCTCCTCTCGCGCTCGGCGGCGCCCCGGGCTCCTCTGGCTGTGGGGGGGCCTCTCGTGCTTCCTCTCGCGTGGCGCCGGGTCTGTCGGGGGCCCTTCTTGCGTTGCCGCCCGGGTGTGCCGGCCCTTTGGCCGTTCCCCGTTTCGGTGTGCTTCGCCTCGCGCCGCCTCCGCGGCCCTGGGCCTCCGCTCGCCTGGCGGGGCGCCCCTCCTGGCTTTCTCGCGTTGCGGCCGGTGCTCTCGCCTTCCGCCGGCCCTCCGGGCCCGCTCTGGTGGCCTCGGCCCGGCCCGTCCCCCTGCGCGTTGCTCGGGGCCTTTCGGGCTTCCTCTCCCGTCGCTGTCGGGGGCCTCCGCCCTTGTGTGCCGTCGGTCGGCCCCTGCGGCTTCCTTTCCCGTGCTGCCCTGGCTCTTGGGTCCTTCTGGCGTCTCCCGCCGGGGCTTCCGGCCCTCGTCTCGCGTGGGGGCCTGCCGTGCCCTTTCCTCCCCGCTGTCGCCGGCCGTGTCCCGCTTCTGCTTGCGTGGCCCCGGGCTCTGTGCCTTTCCCTCGCGGCTTTCCCCCGCGCTCTCCCCGGGCGTGTCCCCGTGTCTCGGTGGTGTGCGTCGCTCCTCGGCGTGCCCGCGCGGCCGTGCCGGGCCCCCCGGTTTTCTGGCCTGGCCTGCGCCCTCTGGGGCCTCTTGGCCTGGTGGCCGCCCCTGCGTTCCTCTCCCCTTTCCTTTGGCGCGCGCCTCCTCTTGCGCTGCGCTGGGCCGCCGGCCTTCTTTCCCGCCCCCGCCGGGCCCGGCTCCCTCCTCTCGCGCTCGCGCCGGCCCCGGGCTCCTCTGGCTGTGGGCGGCCCCCTCGTCTTCCTCTTGCGTGGCGCCGGGTCTGTCGGGGCCCTTCTTGCGTTGCCGCCTGCCTGCCCGCCTTTCGCCGTTCCGTTCGTGTGCTTCGCCTCGCGCCGTCCGTGGCCGGGTCTTCGCCTGGGGCGCCCGGCTTTTCTCGGCGGTGCTCTCTCGGCGTTCCGCCGGCGCCCTCCGGGCCCCGCTCTGGTGCCTCCGGCCCGGCCCGTCCCCCTGCGCGGTGCTCGGGGCCTCTCCGGCTTCTCTCTCCGTCGCTGCCGGGGCCTCCGCCCTTGTGTGGCGTCGGGCCCGGCCCCTGCGGCTTCCTCTCCCGTGCTGCCCTGGCTCTTGGCGTCCTTCTGGCGTCTCCCCCGTGGCGTCCGTCCTCGGCTCGCGTGGGTCCTGCCCGTGCGCTTTCCTCCCCGCGCGGTCGCCGCCGTGTCCCGCTTCCCTTCTCCGTGGCTCCCGGCCTCTGTGGCTTTCCCTGGCGTCTTTCCCCTGCGGCTTTCCCCCGGGCTCTTCCCCTTGCCCCCTGGTGTGCGTCGCTCCTCGCGTGCCCGTCGCCCCCGTGCCGGCCCCCCGGCCCCTCCTTCCCCCCGTCGGGCTCCCCTGTCCCCTTGGGCGGGTCTCTCCCGGGCCCTCGCGCTGGGGGGTTGCCCGCGGCGGTGCGGGCCTCCGGCTCCCCGTGCGCCCGCCCCCCCTGGCCTTCGCTGCCCGTCCCGCCGCTGGCCCCTCCGGTCTCTGGCCGGCGCCTTGGGCTCCCGGCCCCTCCCGCCCTCGGGGTGGCCCTCTGGGCCTGCTGTCGGGCCCGGCTGCCCCGCGCCCCCGGCGGCGTTGGGGCGGGGCCTGGGGCCCCCGGCGGCGCGGCCCGCGCGGGCTCTCGGTGGCGGCGCTGGCGCGCGCGTCTGGTGTCCCGGCCTGCCTCGGCGGCGCCCGCGGGGGCCCCGTCGCGGCCCCGGGCCCTGTGGCCTGTGCCCCGGCGGGCCTCCCCGCGCCCGGCCGGCTGGGCCCGGGGGCGTTGGTGGCCCCTTCCCCGGGCCCTCGGGGCGTTTCCTGGGCGGTGCGCTCCCTTGGCCCTGCTGCGGGCCCCTGCTTGCTCCCCCCCGGGGTTGCCCCCCCCCCCCGCTGCGCGGGCGGGCCCCCCCCGCCCGCCCTGCCCGCCCCCCCCCGGGGCTCTTGGCGGTCCCGGGCCCGCCGTGCCCGGGCCCCGCCCCTCGCTCCCCGGGCCTCCGTCCCGGGTCTCTGCTTGGCCCGCGGCCCGGGGCGCCCCCCCCTCCCCCCCCCCCCTCTTGCCGTCCCTGGTGGCGGCGCCGCCTCCCGTTCTCCCGCGTCCTCCTGCTGGGTCCCCGCCCCCTCGGCCCGCCGTCTGCCGCGTGCCCGTGTGCCTCTCCCCCCCTGGCTTCGTCCGGCTCCTCCCGCCCCTCCCGCGGTCCGTTTGCCCTCGTCCCTGTGGTCGGCTCCCCTCTCCGGGGCTTTGCGGGTGGCCTGGGCCCGGGCTCTCGGCCCCTGTGTTGCCCCCCCCCTCCCCCCCGCGCCCGGCTGGGCCCCCTCGGCCCGGCCCGGGGTTCCGCGGCGTCCGGTGTGCCCCCCTTCGGCGGGCGTGGCCTCGTTCGTTCCTCTTGCTCCTTTGGCCCCCCCTGGCTTCTCCGTTCTCTTTTCTGGGCCGCCCGTGTTGTTTCCGGGGGCGTGCTGCGGGGGGCGGGGGCCGGGGTTGGGGGGTGGTGGGCGCGGGTGCTGTGCTGGGCTGCGGCCCTTTCTCCTCCCCTCTTCCTGTGGGCCTGGGCGTCGGGGCGCTCTGTGGCCTTGCTGCCTTCCGTGGCTTCCTCTGCCCCGGGGCCTCGTGGCTTCTGCCTTTTGTCCGGCGTTCCGGGGTTTGGGCTTCGCTTTGGTGGCCTTGGCCTTTGCCTTGGCCTGGGCCTTGCCCTTGCCCTTGCCCTTGCCTTGCTTGGCTTGGCTTGCTTGCCTTGCCCTTGCCCTTGCCCTTGCCCTTGCCTTGCCTTGCCCTTGCCCTTGCCCTTGCCTTGCCTTGCCCTTGCCCTTGCCCTTGCCCTTGCCCTTGCCCTTGCCCTTGCCCTTGCCTTGCCCTTGCCCTTGCCCTTGCCTTGCCCTTGCCCTTGCCCTTGCCTTGCCGCCCTTGCCCTTGCCCTTTGCCCTTGCCCTTGCCCCTTGCCCTTGCCGCCCTTGCCCTTGCCCTTGCCGCCCTTGCCCTTGCCCTTGCCCTTGCCCCTTGCCCTTGCCCCCTTGCCCTTGCCCCCTTGCCCTTGCCCTTGCCGCCCTTGCCCTTGCCCTTGCCCTTGCCCTTGCCCTTGCCCTTGCCCTTGCCCTTGCCCTTGCCCTTTGCTCCGCGCCCCGGTCCCGCCGCCGGGCCCTGTCTCTCCCCTTCCCTTTGTGCTCCTTGCCCGCCCTTCCTCGCTGCTCGCGGGCGTGCCCTGCCGCCGCCCGCCGTGGGCGTGTGTTTGCCCCGCCTGTGTGCCTTCCTGGCCTCCGCTCCCCCCGGGGCCTTTCCTCTCGCCGTCGGCCCCCTGTCCCCTTGGGGCGGGTGTCCTGCCTCTTTTCTCCTCCCTGCCCCCGGTGGCGCCCCGCTCGCTCTGTCCGCGGTCCCCCCGCCCTTGCCTGGCTTTTCCCGCTCTTGCTCGGCTGCCCCCTTTCCGGGCCCCTTTCCTGCCCCCGGTGCTCTGTGGCCCCTGGTTGGGTCTGCCGGTTCCCCCCGGGTGCGCTCCTGTCCCCGCCCCGCCTTTTCCTGCCCGCCCTCGGCTCCCTCGCGCTCTCCTCCCGCGCCCCGGGGCTCGCGGCGCTGTCTGGCGGCGTCTTTGCCTTTCCCTGTGCGTGTGGGGCTCCTCCCTCCGGCCCCCCGCTCCGGGCTCCCTGCCTCTCCGCCCGGCCTGGCCCGCCGCGCTCTTCTTGGCGGTTGGGCCCGGGCGTTCGCCGCCTGTGGGGCCCGCCCGCCTTCTTCGGGCCGCCGCGGCCCCCCCCCGGGGGTGTGTTTGCCCGCCTCTCTTTGGCCGGCCCCGGTTTGCTTCTCCCCCTCCCGCCCTCCCGCTCTGCTCCGCGGCCTGCCGTTCCCGCGCCCGGGCCCTGTCTCTCCCTTCCCTTTGCGCTCCTTGCCCCGCCCTTCCTCGCCGCTCGTGGGCGTGCCCCTGCCGCCGCCCGCGCGGCGTGTGCTTGCCCTCCCTGGCTGCCTCCCTGGGCTCCGCTCCTCCCGGGGCCTTTCTCTCCTGGTCGGCCCTCTGTCCCCTTTGGGCGCGGGTGGTGCCCTCTTCCCTCCCCCCTGCCCCGGGTGGCGGTGGCGCCCCTCGTTCTCTCCGCGGTCCCCCCGCCCCTTGGCTGGCTTTTTCCGCTCTTGCTCTGCTGCCCCCCCCCCGGCCGCCCCCCTCGCGCCCCCCGGTGCCTGTGGCCCCTCGGTCGGGTCTGCCGGTTCCCCCCCGGGTGCTCCCGTCCCCGCCCCGCCTTTTCCTGCCCGCCTCGGCTCCCTCGCGCTCTCCCCCCGCGGCCCGGGGCCCGCCCCGCCGTGTGTGTGGCGGTGGCTCTGCCTTTCCCGGTCCCCCTCTCCGGGCTCCCTGCCCCTCCGCCCGGCCCTGCTGCTGCTGCTGCTGCTCCGTCGCTTCCGTCGTGTCCGCCTCTGTGCGCCCCCTCGCCGGCCGCCCCCCGGCTCCCCCGTCCCTGGGCTTCTCCCGGCCCGCCCCCTGGCGTGGGTTGCCCTTTCCTTCTCCCCTGCCTGCCCGTGCCCGTGCCCGTGCCGTCGCTCCGTCGTGTCCGCCCTTCGCGCCCCCCTGGCCTGCCGCCTCCCCGGCTTCTCCGTCCCTCGGCTTTTCTGCCCGGCCCTGCCCGCCGCGCTTTTCCCGGCGGCTGGGCCGGGCGTTCGCCGGCTGTGGGGCCCGCGCGCCTCCTTCGGGCCGCCTCGGCGGCCCCTTGTTTTTGTGTTGCCCCCCTCTCTTTGGCCGGCCCCGGTTCGCTTCCCCCGGGCGCCCTCCCGCTCTGCTCCGCGGCCCGCCGTTGCCGCGGCCGGTCGGTGTCTTTTCCCTTCCCTTTGCGCTCCTTGCCCCGCCCTTCCTTGCTGCTCGCTGCTTCCGCCCGGGCCTTTGCGCCTGTTGTTTTTTTCCTCGGTTCCCCGCTTCCTTCCGTTCCTCCTCTCTCTCGCTCTCCTCGCCCTTCCTGCCCTCCGTGCCCCTCTGCTCTGTCCTGGTCCCCTGCTGTCCGTTCTCCTTCCCGTTCTCCTCTTCCCGCCTTTCCCGTCGCCGCCGTGCCCCGCTTCCCTTGTCCCTTTCTCTTTCCTCCGGTTTTCCCCCTGTCCTCTCTGGTTTCCCCCTGCTGCCTTTGCCGCCCTCCTGCTCCTTCCCGCTCTCTGGCCTCTCCTTTTTTTCCGCTTCCCGCTCCTTTGTTTGTTTGTTTGTTTGTCTTGTCTGGTCCGCTGGTCCCCGCTGGCCTTTCGTCTCCTCTCTCGGTTCCGCGCCCCCGTTTTCTTCGCCTGCCCTTTTTGCTCCCCGCCTCTGCTTTCTTTCCCTTTCCTTGCTTTCTCCTTGTTTTCCTCCTCTGTTTTTTTCCTTCGGTCCCGTCCCTCCCCTTCTTTCCGCTTTTGGTCCCTGTCGGCTGGCCTCCGCTTTCCCCCCTCTTGCCCGTTCCCTTCCCCCTTCCGCTTCTTCTCGTGGGCCCCCCGCTCTCCCTTTCCTCCCGCGGGCCCCTCCCCGCTTTTTCTTCGTTGCTCTGCCCCTGCCCTCCGCGTCCCTTTGCGCCCGCGTTGGCCTCTCCTTTCGGCCTGCCCCTCTGCCTCCCTCCCGCCCGGTGCCTTTCTGCTTCCGGGCTGGCCCTGCTCTGCCTTGCCCTTCCGCGCCCCTGGTTCCCCTGCTTTTTTTTTCTTCCCCCCCTGCCCCGCCCGTTCTTTCCGCCTCTGCCCTTGCCCCCTCTCGTCCTTCGGTCCGTTTTCCTTCCCCTCCCCCGCCCGGCCCTGCCCCCGCCTCTTCCCGCTGCTGCCCCTTGCCCTCCTCTCTCCCCCCTCGTCCCGTCCTGCTCCCCTTCTCCCCGTTCCCCTGCCCTGTGCCCTTCCCCCTGTTCCCGCGGCTTTCCCCCTGCCGCGCCCCCGCGCTCCCCCTGCCCCCTCCCCTGGCTCCTTGCCCCCGCCCGCGCGTTCCCGCCCCGCCCTCTCTTTCTGCTTTCTTGCCTCTGCCCCCGCCTTTGCCTGTGTGGCTCCCCCTCCCCTGGGCCCCTTCTGCCCGCGCTGGGCCTCCCGCCCCCTGCCCTGTCTCTTGCGCCCCTGTCTGCCGGTCCGGCCGCCCCCGTTCGCCCTGGCCCTGGCCCCCCGCCTGGTTCTCCCTCGGCCCGGCCTCTGGCCCTCTGTCTGC
>NW_017198105.1:0-7815 GCF_001704415.2 Capra hircus
ATAACAAAGAAGGTACTTAACTCAAAATATCTAATGTTGCTAATACCAGGTCTACTACTTGTTTTTCTATATACAACTATATCTAAAAATAAAGGATATGAAAATTTGGCAGCAAGCATTGACCCAAAAATGAAACTTTTAATCAGTCCTATTCTAAAGATTTTGACTCCTCGGAAGCTCCTGCATTCCTAGGATGTTTTAAGCTTCCTGTGCCTCCTGCGGTCAGGAGGCCTCAAACAATCACAAGCGCAGCTGTACGAGTTCTACAGGCAGGCTAGAAAGCCATCAGAGGGTTTTTGGATTGAAACACTCTTTCAAATGCAGAAGAATAACGCCCTGAATTGACTTTTTCCAGAAAAGGTCAGAAGAGAGAAAAAGCAGAGCACAAAAACCGGCAGATTTTTGTTGGGGTACATGCTTAAAAATTTCCAGAGAGGTCCCTGAAGTCTGAGCACGCCTTGCGTATGTCAGCTTCCTTCCTCATAACCTTGTCACGGGCGGGCTTCCTCACACTGGCTCCTGGCAGTCTTAGGCCCCGGCATCGACGGGAGAGGAATCCCGAGAGGCCCCCGAGCAACTCGCATGCGGACTGGCCTTTCCTGAGGCCACCAGAGCGGGTCCCTGAGGTCCCCGTCGTAAGTCGAGAGCACCTGCCGCAACTCGAGAAAATCCAGGAGGTTCTCCCTCCAGGCGAGATGAGGGAGATGTGCCCATTTCTGAGGCGTCTCGAGGCTAATCACACCTAACCTCTGGAACTTCCAGAGGGTCCTTCACACCCTTGCTACAACTGAAGAAGTTCCCCGACATACCGTCTCCACTCGAGAGGAAGCACGAGAGTCCCGCCCATATCCAGAGGAGACCCGTTTCCGCCTCCTAGCTCGAGAGGAGGGTTCCTTTCCCTGCGTGTTCGGGAAAGAAATCCTGGCCTTCCCATCGCAGCTCAAGAGGGGGCGCTCTCCACAGGAAAGGCGAGAGGAACTCCAGGGTCGTGCCACCATTCCAGAGTCCCCCAGATATCTCAGTCCATTCCAGGGAAGCCTGTTTTCCCTGCACTGCCTCGACTTTCAAGCCGAGGATCGACTCACACCACGGTGGCACGTGGGACAGCCCTGTGGGAAAGCCTCGAGGGAAAACCTCGAGCGAAAGCCACAGATCCCTTGATACAAGCGAAGGGAAGTGGAACACTGCTGCTACAGATCAGGAAGAAAGCGCACGTGCATGCCCCCACTCGAGACGAGGACTGACTCCCGTGGGGAGACTCCAGAAGTACCCCAAGATCCATGTCAGCACTGGAGAGGAATCCTCAGGTTCCGGCACCCACTCCACCCGAGATCGTAGGCCCCGGCATCGACGGGAGAGGAATCCCGAGAGGCCCCGAGCAACTCGCATAGGGAATGGCCTTTCCAGAGGCCACCAGAGCAGGTCCCTGAGGTCCCCGTCGTGAGTCGAGAGCACCTGTCGCAACTCGAGAAAATCCAGGAGGTTCTCCCCTCCAGGCGAGATGAGGCCCGTTTCCGCTTAGGCGACTCGAGGCTAATCACACCTAACCTCTGAAACTTCGAAAGGGTCCTTCACGTCCTTGCTGCAACTCAAGAAGTTCCCCGACATACCTGTCTCCACTCGAGAGGAAGCACGAGAGTCCTGCCCACATCCAGAGGAGCCCCATTTCCGTCTCCTAGCTCTAGAGGACGGATCCATTACCTGCGTTGTCGGGAAAGAATTCCCGGTGTTCCTGTCGCATATCAAGAGGAGGCACTCTCCACAGGAAAGGCGAGAGGAACTCCAGGGTCGTGCCACCATTCCCAGAGTCCCCCAGATGTCTCACTCCATTCCAGGGAAACCTGTTTTCCCTGCACTGCCTCGACATTCAAGCCTAGGATTGACTCAAACCACGGTGGCATGTGGGACAGCCCTGTGGGAGGGCCTCCTGGGAAAGCCTGGTGGGAAAGCCTCGAGGGAGAGATCCGGATCCCTTGATCCACGCGAAGGGAAGCGTGACACTGCTGCTACAGCTCGGCAGGAAAGCGCACGTGCATGCCCCCACTCGAGACGAGGACTGTCTCCCCTGGGGAGACACCAGAAGTACCCCAAGATCCATGTCAGCACTGGAGAGGAATCCTCAGGTTCCAGCACCCACTCCACACAAGATCTTAGGCCCCGGCATCGACGGGAGAGGAGTCCCGAGAGGCCTCCGAGCAACTAACATGGGGACTGGCCTTTCCTGAGGCCACAAGAGCGGTCCCTGAGTTCCCCGTCGTAAGTCGAGAGCACCAGCCACAACTCGAGAAAATCCAGGAGGTTGTCCCCTCCAAGCGAGATGAGGCCCATTTCCGCTGAGACGTCTCGAGGCTAATCACACCTAACCTCTGAAACTTCCAAAGGGTCTTTCTCGTCCTTGCTGCAACTCAAGAAGTTCCCTGACACACGTGTCTCCACTCGAGAGGAAGCAGGAGAGTCCTGCCCACATCCAGAGGAGCCCCGTTTCCGTCCCCTAGCTCGAGAGGAGGTATCCTTTCCCTGCGTGTTCGGGAAAGAATTCCCGGGCGTTCCCATAGCGTCTCAAGAGGAGTCGCTCTCCACAGGAAAGGCGAGAGGAACTCCAGGGTGGTGCCACCATTCCCATAGTCCCCCACATGTCTCAGTCCATTTCACGGAAACCTGTTTTCCCTGCATTGCCTTGGCTCCAAGCCGAGGATCGACTCACACCACGGTGGCACGTGGGACAGCCCTTTGGGAAAGCCTCGTGGGAAAGACTCGAGGGAAAGCCACAGATCCCTTACTCCACAAGAAGGGAAGCGAGATACTGCAGCTACAGCTCGGGAGGTAAGCGCATGTGCATGCGCCCACTCGAGACGAGGACTGACTCCCCTGGGGAGACTCCAGAAGTACCCAAGATCCATGTCAGCAAGGAGAGATATCCTCAGGTTCCAGCACCGACTCCACACAAGGTCTTAGGCCCCGGCATCGATGGGAGTGAAATCCCGAGAGGCCCCCGAGCCACTCGCATGGGGACTGGCCTTCCTGAGGCCACCAGAGCGAGTCCCTGAGGTCCCCGTCATAAGGCGAGAGGACCTACCACAACTCGAGAAAATCCAGGAGGTTCCACCCCCAGACGAGATGAGTCCCATTTCCACAGAGGCGACTCGAGGCTAGTCACACCTAACATCTGGACCTTCCAAAGGGCCTTTCACACCCTTGCTGCAACTCAAGAAGTTCCCTGACATACCCGTCTCTACTCGAGAGGAAGCACGAGAGTCCCGCCCACATCCAGAGGAGCCCTGTTTCCGCCTCCTAGCTCGACAGGAGGGATCCTTTCCCTGCGTGTTCGGAAAAGAATTCCCGACTTTCCCGTCACATATCAAGAGGGGGCGCTCTCCACAGGAAAGGCGAGAGGAACTCCAGGGTCGTGCCACCATTCCC
The DNA here is from genome assembly GCF_001704415.2 of Capra hircus. Taxonomy (NCBI): domain Eukaryota; kingdom Metazoa; phylum Chordata; class Mammalia; order Artiodactyla; family Bovidae; genus Capra; species Capra hircus. The sequence goes on from NW_017198105.1 coordinate 3,421, forward strand.
AGAGTCCCCCAGATGTCTCAGTCCATTCCAGGGGCCTGTTTCCCCGGCACTGCCTCGACTTTCAAACCAAGGATCGACTGACACCACGGTGGAACGTGGGACATCACTGGGGGAAAGCCTCGTGGGAAAGCCTGGTGGGAAAGCGTCGTGGGAAAGCCTGGTGGGAAAGCCTCGTGTGAAAGCCTCGAGGGAAAGCCACAAATCCCTTCATACACACGAAGGGAAGGGTGTTACTGCTCCTACAGCTCGGGGAGGAAAGAACACGTGCATGCCCCCACTCGAGACGAGGACTGACTCCCCTGGGGAGACTCCAGAAGCACCCCAAGATCCATGTCAGCACTGGAGAGGAATCCTCAGGATCCGGCACCGACTCCACACAAGATCTTAGGCCCTGGCATCGACCCTGAGAGGAATCCCGAGAGGCCCCCGAGCAACTCGCATGGGACTGGCCTTTTCCTGAGGCCACTAGAGCGGGTCCCTGAGGTCCCCGTCGTAAGTCCGAGAGCACCTGCCGCAACTCGAGAAAATACAGGAGGTTCTCCCCTCTGGGCGAGATGAGGCCCATTTCCGCTGAGGCGTCTCGAGGCTAATCAATTCTAACATCTGGAACTTCCAAAGGGTCCTTCACACCCCTTGCTGCAACTCAAGAAGTTCCCCGACATACCCGTCTCCACTTGAGAGGAAGCACGAGAGTCCCGGCCACATCCCAGAAGAGACCCGTTTCCGTCTCATAGCTCGAGAGGAGGGATCCTTTCCCTGCGTGGTCGGGAAAAAATTCCCCGGCAATTCCGTCGCATCTCAAGAGGAGGCGCTCTCCACAGGAAAGGCGAGAGGAACTCCAGGGTCATGCCACCATTCCCAGAGTCCCCCAGATGTCTCAGTCCATTCCAGTGAAACCTGTTTTCCCAGCACTGCGTCGACTTTCAAGCCGAGGATCGACTCACACCACGGTGGGCACGTGGGACAACCCTGTGGGAACGCCTCGTGGGAAAGCCTCTTGGGAAAGCCTCGTGGGAAAGCCTCGAGGGAAAGCCACAGATCCCTTGATCCATAAGATGGGAAGCGCGACACTGCTGCTACAGTACGGGAGGAAAGCGCACGTGCATGCCCCCACTCGAGACGAGGACTGACTCCCCTGGGGAGACTCCAGAAGTACCCCAAGATCCATGACAGCACTAGAGAGGAATCCTCAGTTTCCGGCACTGACTCCACACAAGGTCTTAGACCTCAGCATTGACGGGAGAGGAATCCCGAGAGGCCCCCAAGCAACTCGCATGGGGACTGGCCTTTCCTGAGGCGACCAGTGCGGGTCCCTGAGGTCCCCGTCATAAGTCGAGAGCACCTGCCAAAACTCGAGAAGATTCAGGAGGTTCTCCCCTCCAGGCGAGATGAGGCCCATTTGCGCTGAGGCGTCTCGAGGCTAATCACACCGAACCTCTGGAACATCCAAAGGGTCCTTCAAACCCTTGCTGCAACTCAAGAAGATCCCCGACATACCCGTCTCCACTCGAGCGGAAGCACGAGAGTCCCGGCCACATGCAGAGGAGCCCCGTTTCCGCCTCCTTGCTCGAGAGGAGGGATCTTTTCCCTGCGTGGTCGGGAAAGAATTCCCGGCGTTCCCGTCCCATTTCAAGAGGAGGCGCTCTCCACAGGAAAGGCGAGAGTAACTCCAGGGTCGTGCCACCATTCCCAGAGTCCCCCAGATGTCTCAGTCCATTCCAGGGAAACCTGTTTTTCCCTGCACTGCCTCGACTTTCAAGCCGAAGATCGACTCACACCACGGTGGCACGTGGGACAGCCCTGTGGTAAAGCCTCGAGGGAAAGCCACAGATCCCTTGATCCACGCGAAGGGGAGCATGACACTGCTGCTACAGCTCGGGAGGAAAGCACATGTGCATGCCCCCACTCGCGACGAAGTCTGACTCCCCCGGGGAGACTCCAGAAGTACCCCAAGATCCATGTCAGCACTGGAGAGGAATCCTCAGGTTCTGGCACTGACTCCACACAAGGTCCTATGCCGGGGTCCAGCCCCGGTGGATCCAGGGAATTCGAAGGGTGGCCGGCGTTTGCGTGGAAAGACTTGTTTATTTATTAATGTAAGATTAGATTAAGAAACTATAGTGTAGTAAGAAGATTAAGTGGAGGAAGAGGGCTGAATAGCTTGGTTTACGCGGAAGGCCAATAAAATTCAGGACAAGGAATTTGCACCACCTACGTTGGGCCACCGGCGCCCGATTGAATATCTAAGGGTGCCTCGCCTTAAGCTCCCTTTCGTGCGGATCTTAACAGCCGGGGCAAGTAAGTAGACCTGGCGAGCCTCCGCGCCCCAGAGATTCAGCCTGAAGTTAAAGTAAAGAGCAGAGAGAGGGAAGGGGAGAGAAGAAGAGAGAGAGAGAGACATGGGGGGAGCCAGAGTCCCAAGAAACCAGGCCGAGAGACTAGTTCGAGAAACTGGCCCCCATCCTTTATTGTTCAGAAGGCCTTTTATACTTTTGATAAAACACGGAGATCAATGGATAACACCAAAATTATGTAGTGTTCGCAACCCAGATTCTTTCTGTATATCATTTTGTATACAAAAGTTCTCAGGTGATTTACATTATCTTCTAGCCAAGAGGCTTGTTAACACTTTTTGGCTCTCTTCCTTAATGGAATGTTTAACTTTGTTTATCCTGAAGTGTTTTTCTTTAATCTACATCTCCTTAAAGCATTAAAGTTACATCTCTATAGAACAAAGGTGCAGTGGGTTATAACAAAGAAGATACTTAACTCAAAGATCTAATGTTGCTAATACCATCTCTACTACTTGTTTTTCTATATACCAACTGTATCCTAAAAATAAAGGATATGAAAATTTGGCAGCAAAGCATTGACCCAAAAAATGAAACTTTTAATCAGTCCTATTCTACAGATTTTGACTCCTCGGAAGCTCCTGCATTCCTAGGATGTTTTAAGCTTCCTGTGCCTCCTGCGGTCAGGAGGCCTCAAACAATCACAAGCGCAGCTGTACGAGTCCTACAGGCAGGCTAGAAAGCCATCAGAGGGTTTTTGGATTGAAACATTCTTTCAAATGCAGAAGACTAACGCCCTGAATTGACTTTTTCCAGAAAAGGTCAGAAGAGTGAAAAAGCAGAGCACAAAAACCGGCAGATTTTTGTTGGGGTACATGATTAAAAATTTCCAGAGGGGTCCCTGAAGTCTGAGCATGCCTTGCGTATGTCAGCTTCCTTCCTCATAACCTTGTCACGGGCGGGCTTCCTCACAGTGGCTCCCGGCAGTCTTAGGCCCGGCATCGACGGGAGAGGAATACCGAGAGGCCCCGAGCAACTCGTATGGGACTGGCCTTTCCTGAGGCCACCAGAGCGGGGTCCCTGAGGTCCCCGTCGTAAGTCAAGAGCACCTGCCGCAACTCGAGAAAATCCAGGAGGTTCTCCACTGCAGGCGAGATGAGGCCATGTCCGCTGAGGCCTCGAGGCTAATCACACCTAACCTCTGGAACTACCTAAGGGTCCTTCACGACCTTGCTGCAACTCAAGAAGTTCCCCAACATACCCGTCTCCACTCGAGAGGAAGCACGAGAGTCCCGCTTCATCCAGAGGAGCCCCGTTTCGGCCTCCTAGCTCGAGAGGAGGGATCCTTCCCCTGCGTGGTCGGGAAAGAATTCCCGGCGTTTCCGTCACATCTCAAGAGGAGGCGCTCTCCACAGGAAAGGCGAGAGGAACTCCAGGGTCGTGCCAACATTCCCAGAGTCCCCAGATGTCTCAGTCCATTCCAGGGAAACCTGTTTTTTCCTGCGCTGCCTCGACTTTCAAGCCGAAGATCGACTCACACCACGGTGGCACGTGGACAGCCCTGTGGGAAAGCCTCCTGGGCAGGCTCGAGGGAAAGCCACAGATCCCTTGATCCACTCGACGGGAAGCGTGACACTGCTGCTAGAGCTGGGGAGGAAAGCGCACGTGCATGCCCCACTCGAGACGTGGACTGACTCCCCTGGGGAGACTCCAGAAGTACCCAAGATCCATGCCAGCCCTGGAGAGGAATCCTCAGGTTCCGCAAACGACTCCACACAAGGTCTTAGGCCCGGGATTGATGGGAGAGGAATCCAAAGAGTCCCCCGGCAACTCGCATGGGGACTGGTCTTTCCTGAGGCCACCAGAGCGGGTCCCTGAGGTCCCGGTCCTAAGTTGAGAGCACCTGCCGCAACTCGAGAAAATCCAGGAGGTTCTCCCCCTGCAGGCGGGATGAGGCCCTTTTCCGCTGAGACGTCTCGAGTCTAATCACACCCTAAACTTTGGAACTTCGAAAGGGTCCTTCACACCCCTTGCTGCAACTCAAGAAGTTCCCCGACATACCCGTCTCCACTCGAGAGGAAGCAGGAGAGCCCAGGCCACATTC
>NW_017198106.1:0-7815 GCF_001704415.2 Capra hircus
CTGACCCCCCTGGGGAGACTCCAGAAGTACCCCAAGATCCATGTAGGCACTGGAGAGAATGCACAGGTTACGGCACCGACTCCACACAAGATCTTAGGCCCCGCCATCGACAGGAGTGGAATCCCTAGAGGCGCCCTAGCAACTCGCATGGGGACTGGCCTTTCCTGAGGCCACTAGAGCGGGTCCTGAGGTCCCCGTCGTAAGTCGAGAGCACCTGCAGCAACTCGACAAAATCCAGGAGGTTCTCCCTCCAGGCGAGATGAGGCCCATTTCCGCTGAGGCGTCTCGAGGCTAATCACACCTAACCTCTGGAACTTCCAAGGGTCCTTCACACCCTTGCTGCAACTCAAGAAGTTCCCCCGACATACCCGTCTCCACTCGAGAGGAAGCACGAGAGTCTGCCCACATCAGAGGAGCCCCGAGTCCGCCTCCTATCTCGAGAGGAGGGATCCTTTCCTGCGTGTCGGGAAGAATTCGTGCGTTCCTGTCGCATTTCAAGAGGAGGCGCTCTCCACAGGAGAGGCGAGAGGAATTCCAGGGTCGTGCCACCATTTCCCAGAGTCCCCAGATGTCTCAGTCCATTCCAGGGAAAACTGTTTCCCTGCACTGCCTCGACTTTCAAGCTGAGGATCGACTCACACCACGGTGGCACGTGGGACAGCCCTGTGGGAAAGCCTCGTGGGAGCCCCGTGGGAAAGCCTCGTGGTAAAGTCTCGAGGGAAGCCACAGATCCCTTGATCCACGCGAAGGGAAGCGTGACACTGCTGCTACAGCTCTGGAGGAAATCGCACGTTCATGCCCCCACTCGAGACTACGACTGACTCCCCTGGGGAGACTCCAGAAGTACCCCAATATCCATGTCAGTACTGGAGAGGAATCCTCAAGTTCCAGCACCGAATCCACACAAGGTCGTAGCCCCGGCATCGATGGAGAGGAATCCCAAGAGGCCCCTGAGCAACGCGCATGTGGACTGGCCTTTCCTGAGTCCACCAGAGCGGGTCCCTGAGGTCCCCATCATAAGTCGAGAGCACCTGCCGCAACTCGAGAAAATCCAGGAGGTTCTCCCCTCCAGGCGAGATGAGGCCCATTTCCGCTGAGGCGTCTTGAGGCTAATCACACCTAACCTCTGGAACTTCAAAGGGTCCTTCACACCCTTGCTGCAACTCAAGAAGTTCCCCGACATACCCGTCTCCACTCGAGAGGAAGCACGAGAGTCCCGCCCACATCCAGAGGAGCCCCATTTCTGCCTCTTAGCTCCAGAGGTGGGATCCTTTCCGTGCGTTGTCTGGAAAGAATTCCCGCGTTCCCATAGCATCTCAAGAGGGGACGCTTTACACAGGAAAGGCGTATGGAACTCCAGGGTCGTTCCACCATTCCCAGAGTCCCCCAGATGTCTCAGGCCATTTCAGGGAAACCTTTTTTCCCTGCACTGCCTCGACTTTCAAGCCGAGGATCGACTCACACGACGGTGGCACGTGGGACAGCCCTGTGGGAAAGCCTCGTGGGAAAGCCACAGATCCTTGATCCACGCGAAGGGAAGCATGACACTGCTGCTACAGCTCGGGAGGAAAGCGCACATGCATGCCCCCACTCGAGACGAGGACTGACTCCCCTGGGGAGACTCCAGAAGTACCCAAGTTCCATGTCAGCACTGGAGAGGAATCCTCAGGTTTCGGCACCGACTCCACACAAGGTCTTATGCCGGGGTCCAGCCCCGGTGGATCCAGGGAATTCGAAGGGTGGACGGCGTTGGTGTGGAAAGACTTGTTTATTTATTAATGTAAGATTAGATTCGGAAACTATAGTGTAGTAAGAAGATTAAGTGGAGGAAGAGGGCTGAATAGCTTGGTTTACGCGGACGGCCAATAAAATTCCAGACAAGGAATTTGCACCACCTTCGTTGGGCCACCGGCGCCCGCTGGAATATCTAAGGGTGCCTCGCCTTAAGCTCCTTTCGTGCGGGTCTTAACAGCCAGGGCAAGTAAGTAGACCTGGCAAGCCTCCGCACTCCAGTTGGAGATTCAGCCTGAAGTTATAGTAAAGAGCAGAGAGAAGGAAAGGTAGAGAAGAAGAAAGAGAGAGAAAGACACGGGGCGAGCCAGAGTCCCAAGAAACCAGGCTGAGAGACTAGTTCGAGAAGCTGGTCCGAGAAACTGGCCCCCGGCCCCTGGCCTCCTCCTTTATTGTTCAGAAGGCCTTTTATACTTTTGATAAAACATGGAGATCAATGGATAACACAAAATTATGTAGTGTTCGCAACCCAGATTCTTTCTGTATATCATTTTGTATACAAAAGGTCTCAGGTGATTTACATTATCTTCTGGCCAAGAGGCTTGTTAACACTTTTTGGCTCTCTTCCTTAATGAATGTTAATTTTGTTTCCCCTGAAGTGTTTTTCTTTAATCTGCATCTCCTTAAAGCATTAAAGTTACATCTCTATAGAACAAAGGTGCAGTGGGTTATAACAAAGAAGGTACTTAACTCAAAGATCTAATGTTGCTAATACCAGGTAAACTACTTGTTTTTCTATAAACCAACTATATCTAAAAATAAAGGATATGAAAATTTGGCAGCAAGCATTGACCCAAAAAATGAAACTTTTAATCAGTCCTATTCTAAAGATTTTGACTCCTCGGAACTCCTGCATTCCTAGGATGATTTAAGCTTCCAGTGCCTCCTGCGGTCAGGAGGCCTCAAACAATCAGAAGCGCAGCTGTACGAGTCCTACAGGCAGGCTAGAAAGAAATCAGAGGGTTTTTGGATTGAAACACTCTTTCAAATGCAGAAGACTAACGGACTGAATTGACTTTTTCCAGAAAAGGTCAGAAGAGTGAAAAAGGCAGAGCACAAAAACCGGCAGATTTTTGTTGGGGTACATGCTTAAAAATTTCCAGAGGGGTCCCTGAAGTCTGAGCACGCCTTGGCGTATGTCAGCTTCCTTCCTCATAACCTTGTCACGGGCGGGCTTCCTCACACTGGCTCCCGGCAGTCTTAGGCCCCGGCATCGATGGGAGAGGAATCCCGAGAGACCCCGAGCAACTCGCATGGGGACTGGCCTTTCCTGAGGCCACCAGAGCGGGTCCCTGAGGTCCCAGTCGTAAGTCGAGAGCACCTGCCGCAACTCAAGAAAATCCAGGAGGTTCTCCCCTCCAGGCGAGATGAGGCCCATTTCCGCTGAGGCGTCTCGAGGCTAATCACACCTAAACTCTGGAACTTCCAAAGGGTCCTTCACACCCTTGCTGCAACTCAAGAAGTTCCCCGACATACCCGACTCCACTCGAGAGGAAGCACGAGAGTCCCGCCCACATCCAGAGGAGCCCCGTTTCCGCCTCTTAGCTCGAGAGGAGGGATCCTTTCCCTGCGTGGTCGGGAAAGAATTCCCGGCGTTCCCGTCGCATCTCAAGAGGAGGCGCTCTCCACAGGTATGGCGAGAGGAACTCTAGGGTGGTGCCACCATTCCCAGAGTCCCCCAGATGTCTCAGTCCATTCCAGGGAAACCTGTTTTCCCTGCACTGCCTCGACTTTCTAGCCGAGAATAGACTCAAACCACGGTGGAACGTGGGACAGCCCTGTGGGAAAGCCTCGTGTGAAAACCTCGTGGGAAAGCCTCGAGGGAAAGCCCCTGATCCCTTGGTTCACCGCGAAGGGAAGCGTGACACTGCTGCTACAGCTCGGGAGGAAAGCGCACGTGCATGCCCCCACTCAAGACGAGGACTGACTCCCCTGGGGAGACTCCAGAAGTACCCCAAGGTCCATGTCAGCACTGGAGAGGAATCCTCAGGTTCCGGCACCGACTCCACTCAAGGTCTTAAGACCGGCATCGTCGGGAGAGGAATCCCGAGAGGCCCCCGAGCAACTCGCATGGGGACTGGCCTTTCCTGAGGCCACCAGAGCGGGTCCCTGAGGTCCCGGTCGTAAGTCGAGAGCACCTGCCGCAACTCGAGAAAATCCAGGAGGTTCTGCCCTCCAGGCGAGATGAGGTCCATTTCCGCTGAGGCGTTTCCAGGCCAAACACACCTAACCTCTGGAACTTCCAAAGGGTCCTTCACACCCTTGCTGCAACTCAAGAAGTTCCCCGACATACCCATCTCCACTCGAGAGGAAGCACGAGAGTCCCGCCCACATGCACAGGACCCCCGTTTCCGCCTCATAGGACGAGAGGAGGAATCCTTTCCCTGCGTGGTGGGGAAAGAATTCCCGGCATTCCCGTCCCATCTCAGGAGGATGCGCTCTCCACAGAAAAGGCGAGAGGAACTCCAGGGTCGTGCCACCATTCCCAGAGTCCCCCAGATGTCTCAGTCCATTCCAGGGGAAACCTGTTTTCCCTGCACTGCCTCGACTTCCAAGCCGAGGATCGACTCACACCACGGTGGCACGTGGGACAGCCCTGTGGGAAAGCCTCGTGGGAAAGCCTCGTGGGATAGACTCGAGGGAAAGCCACAGATCCCTTGATCCACGCGAAGGGAAGCGTGACACTGGCTTGCTACAGCTCGGGAGGAAAGCGCACGTGCATGCGCCCACTCGAGACGAGGACTGACTCCCCTGGGGAGACTCCAGAAGTACCCAAGATCCATGTCAGCACTGGACTGGAATCCTCAGGTTCCGGCACTGACTCCACACAAGGTCTTAGGCCCAGGCATCGACGGGAGAGGAATCCCGAGAGACCACCGAGCATCTCGCATGGGGACTGGCCTTTCCTGAGGCCACAAGAGCGGGTCCCTGAGGTCCCCATTGTAAGTCGAGAGCACCTGCCGCAACTCGAGAAAATCCAGGAGGTTCTCCCCTCCAGGCGAGATGAGGCCCATTTCCGCTGAGGCATCTCGAGGCTAATCACACCTAACCTTTGGAACTTCCTATGGGTCCTTCACACCCTTGCTGCAACTCAAGAAGTTCCCCCACATACCCGTCTCCACTCGAGAGGAAGCGCGAGAGTCCCGCGCACATCCAGAGGAGCCCCGTTTTCGCCTCTTGCTCGAGAGGAGGGATCCTTTACCTGCGTGGTCGGGAAAGAATTACCGGCGTTCCCTTCGCATCTCAAGAGGAGGCACTCTCCACAGGAAAGGCGAGAGGAACTCCAGGGTCATGCCACCATTCCCAGAGTCCCCCAAATATCTCAGTCCATTCCAGGGAAACCTGTTTTCCGTGCACTGCCTCGACTTTCAAGCCGAGGATCGATTCACACCACGGTGGCACGTTGGACAGCCCTGTGGGAAAGCCTCGTGGGAAAGCCTCGTGTGAAAGCCTCATGGGAAAGCCTCGAGGGAAAGCCACAGAAACCTTGATCCACGCGAAGGGAAGTGCCGACACTGCTGCTACAGCTGGGGAGGAAAGCGCACGTGCATGGCCCCACTCGAGACGAGAACTGACTCCCCTGGGGAGACTCCAGAAGTACCCCAAGATCAATGTCCAGCACTGGAGAAGAATCCTCAGGTTCCGGAACCGACACCACACAAGGTATTAGGCCCCGGCATCGATGGGACAGGAATCCCGAAAGGCCTCTCATCAACTCACATGGGGACTGGACTTTCCGAAGGCCACCAGAGCGTGTCCCTGAGGTCCCAGGCGTAAGTCGAGAGCACCTGCCGCAACTCGAGAAAGCACAGGAGGTTCTCCGATCCAGGCCACATGAAGGCCCATTTCCGCTGAGGCTTCTCGAGGCTAATCACACCTAACCTCTGGAACTTCCAAAGGGTCCTTCACACCCTTGCTGCAACTCAAGAAGTTCCCCAACTTACCCGTCTCCACTCGAGAGGAAGCACGAGGAGTCCCGCCCCACATCCAGAGGAGCCCCGTTTCCGCCTCCTAGCCTGAGAGGAGGGATCCTTTCACTGCCGTGGTCGGGAAAGAATTCCCGGCGTTCCCGTCGCATCTCAAGAGGAGGTGCTCTCCACAGGAAAGTCGAGAGGAACTCCAGGGTCGTGCCACCAATCCCAGAGTCCCCAGATGTCTCAGTCCATTCCAGGGAAACCTGTTTTCCCGGCACTGCCTCGACTTTCAAGCCGAGGATCGACTCACACCACGGTGGCACGTGGGACAGCCCTGTGGGAAAGCCTCGTGGGAAAGCCTCAAGGGAAAGCCACAGATCCCTTGATCCATGCGAAGGGAAGCGAGACACTTCTGCTAAAGCTCGGGAGGAAAGCGCACGTGCATGCCCCCACTCCAGACGAGGACTGACTTCCCTGCGGAGACTCCCAGAAGTACCCCAAGATCCATGTCAGCACTGGTGAGGAATGCTCAGATTCCGGCACCGACTCCACACAAGATATTAGGCACCGGCATCGTCGGGAGAGGAATCCCGAGAGGCCCCCGAGCAACTCGCATGGGGACTGGCCTTTCCTGAGGCCACCAGAGCAGGTCCCTGAGGTCCCCGTCGTAAGTGGAGAGCACCTGCCGCAAACTCAAGAAAATCCTGGAGGTTCTGCCCTCCAGGTGAGGAGGCCCATTTCAGCCTAGGCGTCTCGAGGCTAATCAGACCTAACCTCTGGAACTTCCAAAGGGTCATTCACATCCTTGCTGCAACTCAAGAAGTTCCCCAACTTACCCGTCTCCACTCGAAAGGAAGCACGAGAGTCCCGCCCACATCCAGAGGAGACCCGTTTTCCGCCTCCTAGCTCGAGGGCAGGGATCCTTTCCCTGCGTGGACGGGAAAGAATTCCTGGCGTTCCCGTCGCATCTCAAGAGGAGGCGATCTGTACAAGAAAGGCGAGAGGAACTCCAGGGTCGTGCCACCATTCCAGAGTCCCCCAGATGTCTCAGTCCATTCCAGGGAAACCTGTTTTCCCCGCACTGCCTCGACTTTCAAGCCGAGGATCGACTCACACCACGGTGGACGTGGGACAGCCCTGTGGGAAAGCCTGTGGGAAAGCCACAGAAACCTTGATTCACTCGAAGGGAAGCGTGACACCGCTGCTAAACTCGGGAGGAAAGCGCACGTGCATGCCCCCACTCGTGACGAGGACTGACTTCCCCCCTGGGAGACTCCAGAAGTACCCCAAGATCCATGTCAGCACTGGGAGGAATCTCAGATTCCGGCACCGACTCCACACAAGATCTTAGGCCCGGCATCGACGGAGAGGAATCCCGAGAGGCCCCCGAGCAACTCGCATGGGGACTGGCCTTTCCTGAGGCCACCAGAGCAGGTCCCTGAGGTCCCCGTCGTAAGTGGAGAGCACCTGCCGCAACTCAAGAAAATCCTGGAGGTTCTGCCCTCCAGGCGAGATGAGGCCCATTTCAGCCTAGGCGTCTCGAGGCTAATCAGACCTAACCTCTGGAACTTCCAAAGGGTCCTTTCACACCTTGCTGCAACTCAAGAAGTTCCCCAACTTACCGTCTCCACTCGAAAGGAAGCACGAGAGTCCCGCCCACATCCAGAGGAGACCCGTTTCCGCCTCCTAGCTCGAGGAGGGATCTTTTCCCTGCGTGGACGGGAAAGAATTCCTGGCGTTCCCGTCGCATCTCAAGAGGAGGCGATCTGTACAGAAAAGGCGAGAGGAACTCCAGGGTCGTGCCACCATTCCCAGAGTCCCCCAGATGTCTCAGTCCATTCCAGGGAAACCTGTTTTCCCGCACTGCCTCGACTTTCAAGCCGAGGATCGACTCACACCACGGTGGACGTGGGACAGCCCTGTGGGAAAGCCTGGTGGGAAAGCCAAGAGGAAAGCCACAGATCCCTTGATTCCACGCGAAGGGAAGCGTGACACCGCTGCTACACATCGGGAGGAAAGCGCACGTGCATGCCCCCACTCGAGACGAGGACTGACTCCCCTGGGAGACTCCAGAAGTACCCAAGATCCATGTCAGCACTGGAGAGGAATC
>NW_017198107.1:0-7814 GCF_001704415.2 Capra hircus
GTGAAAAGCCTCGAAGGAAAGCCACAGATCCCTTGATCCACTGAAGGAGGAAAGCGTGACATTGCTGCTACAGCTCGGGAGGAAAGCCCACATGCATGCCTCCCCTCGAGACGAGGACTGACTCCTCCGGGGAGACCTCAGAAATACCCCAAGATCCATGTCAGCACCGGAGAGGAATCCTCAGGTTCTGGCACCGACTCCACACAAGGTCTTAGGCCCGGCATAGACGGGAGAGGAATCCCCGAGAGGCCCTCGAGCAACTCGCATGGGGCCTGGCCTTTCCTGAGGCACCAGAGCGGGTCCCTGAGGTCCCCGTCGTAAGTCGAGGCACCTGCCACAACTCGAGAAAATCCAGGAGGTTCTACCCTCCAGGCGAGATGAGGCCCATTACCGCTGAGGCGTCTCGAGGCTATCACACCTAACCTATGGAACTTACAAAGGGTCCTTCACGCCCTTGTTGCAACTCAAGAAGCTCCCCCACATACCCGTCTCCACTCGAGAGGAAGCCCGAGAGTCCCGCCCACATCCAGAGGAGCCCCGTTTCCCCCTCCTAGCTCGAGAGGAGGATCCTTTCACTAAGTGGTCGGTCAAGTATTCCCGGAGTTCCCGTCTCATCTCAAGAGAGGCCGCTCTCCACAGGAAAGGCGAGAGGAACTTCAGATTCGTGCACCCATTCCCAGAGGCCCCAGATGTCTCAGTCCATTCCATGGAAACCTGTTTCTCCTGCACTGCCTCGACTTTCTAGCCTAGGATCGACACACAACACGGTGGCACGTGGGACAGCCCTTTGGGAAAGTCTCGTGGAAAGCCTCGTGGAAAAGACTCGTGGGAAAGCCTCGAAAGCCGCAGATACCTTGATCCACGCGAAGGGAAGCATGACACTGCTGCTACAGCTCGGGAGGAAAGCGCACGTGCATGCCCCCCTCGAGATGAGGACTGACTCCCGTGGGGAGACTCCAGAAGTACCCCAAGATCCATTGTCAGCACTGCAAAGGAATCCTCAGGTTCCGCACCGACTCCACAAGGTCTTAGGCCCGGCATCGACGGGAGAGGAACCCGAGAGCCCTGAGTAACTCGCATGGGACTGGTCTTTCCTGAGGCCACCAGAGCGGGTCTCTGAGGTCCCCTGTCGTAAGTCGAGAGCACCTGCCGCAACTCGAGAAAATCCAGGAGGTTCTCCCCTCCAGGCGAGATGAGGCCCATTTCCGCAGAGGCGACTCGAGGCTTATCACACCTGACCTCTGGAACTTCCAAAGGGTCCTTTCACACCCTTGCTGCAACTCAAGAAGTTCCCCGACATACCGTCTCCACTCGAGAGGAAGCACGAGAGTCCCGCCCACATCCAGAGGAGCCCGTTTCCGCCTCCTAGCTCGAGAGGAGGATCTTTCCCTCGTGGTCGGCGAAAGAATTCCCGGCGTTTCCCCTCGCATCTCAAGAGGAGGCCCTCTCCACAGGAAAGGCGAGAGGAACTCCAGGGTCGTGCCACCATTCCCAGAGTCCCCCAGATATTTCAGTCCATTCAGGAAAAACTGTTTTCCCTGCACTGCCTCGAATTTCAAGCGAGGATCGACTCACACCAAGGTGGCACGTGGGACAGCCCTGTGGGAAAGCCTCGTGGGAAACGAAAGCCTCGAGGGAAAGCCACAGATGCCTTGATCCACGCGAAGGGAAGCGTGACACTGCTGCTACAGCTCGGGAGGAAAGCGCACGTGCATGCCTCCCCTCGACGAACACTGACCCCCTGGGGAGACTCCAGAAGTACCCCATGATCCATGTCTGGCCTGGAGAGGTATCCTCAGGTTCCGGCACCGACTCCACAAAGGACTTAGGCCGCATCTATGGGAGTGGAATCCCGAGAGCCCCTGAGCAACTCGAATGGGGACTGGCCTTTCCTGAGGCCATCAGAGCGGGTCCCTGAGGTCCCCGTCGTAAGTCGAGAGCACCTGCCCGCAACTCGAGAAAAATCCAGGAGGTTTCTCCCCCTCCAGGCGAGATGAGGCCCATTTCCGCTGAGGCGTGTCGAGGCTAATCACACCTAACCTCTGGAACTTCCAAAGGGTCATTCACACCCTTGCTGCAACTCAAGAAGTTCCCCGACATGCTGGTCTCCACTGAGAGAAGCACGAGAGTCCGCCGCATCCAGATGAGCCCCGTTTCGCCTACTAGCTCGAGAGGAGGGATCCTTTCCCTGCGTGGTCGGGAAAGAATTCCCGGCGTTCCCCTCGCATCTCAAGAGGAGGCGCTCCACAGGAAAGGCGAGAGGAACTCCAGGGTCGTGCCACCATTCCAGAGTCCCCCAGATGTCTCAGTCCATTACAGGGAAACCTGTTTTCCCTGCACTGCCTCGACTTTCAAGCCGAGCATCGACTCACACCACGGTGGCACGTGGGACAGCCCTTGGGAAAGCCCTTGGGAAAGCCTCGTGGGAAACTCGAGGGAAAGCCACAGATTCCTTGATCCACGCGAAGGGAAGCGCGACACTGCTGCTGCAGTTCGGGAAGAAAGCGCACGTGCATGCCCCTCACTCGAGACGACGACTGGCTCCCCTGGGGAGACTCCAGAAGTACCCCAAGATCCATGTCAGCACTGGAGAGGAATCCTCAGATACTGGCACCGACTCCACACAAGGTTTGAGGCCACTGACATCGACGGAGACGAATCCCGAGAGGCCCCAGAGCAACTCGAATGGGGACTGGCCTTTCTGAGGACGACCAGGCGGGTCCCTGAGGCCCGTCGTAAGTCGAGAGCACCTGCCGCAACTCGAGAAAATCCAGGAGGTCTCCCCTCCAGGCGAGATGAGGCCCATTTCGCTGAGGTGTCTCGAGGCAAATCACACCTAAACTCTGGAACTTCCAAAGGTCCCTCACACCCTTGCTGCAACTCAAGAAGTTCCCCGACATACCCGTCTCCACTCCAGAGGAAGCACGAGTACCGCCCACATCCAGAGGAGCCCCCGTTTCCGCCTCCTAGCTCGAGAGGAGGGATCCTTTCCCTGCGTGTCGGCGGAAAAATTCCCGGCATTCCGAGGCAACTCAAGGGAGGTGCTCTCCACAGGAAAGACGAGAGGAACTCCAGGGTCGTGCCACCATTCCCAGAGTCCCCCAGATGTCTCACTCCATTCCAGGGAAACCTGTATTCCCTGCACTGCCTCCACTTTCAAGCGAGGTTCGACTCACACCACGGTGGCACGTGGACATCCCTGTGGGAAAGCCTCGTAGGAAAGCCTCGTGGGAAAGCCTCGAGGGAAAGACACAGATCCCTTGATCCATGCGAAGGAAGCGCGACACTGCTGCTACAGCTCGGAAGGGAAAGCGCACGTGCATGCCCCACTCGAGACGAGGACTGACTCCCCTGGGGAGACTCCAGAAGAACCCCAAGATCCATGTCAGCACTGGAGAGGAATCCTCAGGTTACAGCACGACTCCACACAAGGTCTTAGGCCCCAGCATCGACGGAAGAAAGAGAGGCCCCCAGGAGGCCCCCGAGCAACTCGCAAGGGGACTGGCCTTTCCTGAGGCACCAGAGCGGGTCCCTGAGGTCCCTTCGTAAGTCGAGAGCACCTGCAGCAACTCGAGAAAATCCAGGAGTTCTCCCCTCCAGGCGAGATGAGGCCATTTCAGCTGAGGCGTCTCGAGGCTAATCACACCTAAACTCTGGAACTTCCGAAAGGGTCCTTCACACCCTTGCTGCAACTCAAGAAGTTCCCCGACATACCCGTCTCCACTCAACATGAAGCACCGAGAATCCCGCCCACAACCAGAGGATCCCCATTTCCGCCTCCTAGCTCGAGAGGAGGGATCCTTTCCCTGCGGTCGGGAAGAAAACCCGGCGTTCCGTCGCATCTCAAGAGGAGGCGCTCTCCTCAGGAAAGACGAGAGGAACTCCAGGGTCGTGCCACCATTCCCAGAGTCCCCCAGATGTCTCAGTCCATTCCAGGGAAACCTGTTTTCCCTGCACTGCCTCGACTTTCAAGCCGAGGATCGACTCACACCACGGTGGCACGTGGGACGGCCCTGTGGGAAAGCCTCGTGGGAAAGCCTCGTGGGAAAGCCTCGTGGGAAAGCCTCGGGAAAGCCACAGATCCTTGATCCATGCGAAGGGAAGTGGGACACTGCTGCTACAGCTCGAAAGGAAAGCCCACGTGCATGCCCCACTCGAGACGAGGACTGACTCCCCTGGGGAGACTCCAGAAGTACCCGAAGATCCATGTCAGGACTGGAGAGGAATCCTCAGGTTCCTGCACCGGCTCCACACAAGATCTTAGGCCCCTGCATCGACGGGGGAGAGGAAGCCCGAGAGGCCCCCGAGCAACTCCCATGGGGACTGGCCTTTCCTGACGCAACCACAGCGGGTCCCTGAGGTCCCCTTCGTAAGTCCAGAGCACCTGTCGCACCTGGAAAAAATTCAGGAGGTTCTCCCGTCCAGGCGAGATGAGGCACATTTCGCTGAGGCGTCTCGAGGCTAATCACACCTAAACTCTGGAACTTCCAAAAGGGTCCTTCACACCCTTGCTGCAACTCAAGAAGTTCCGCAACATTCCCGACTCCACTGGAGAGGAAGCAGGAGAGTCCCGCCCACATGCAGAGGAGCCCCGTTTCCGCCTCCTAGCTCGAGAGGAGGGATCCTTTCCCTGCGTGGTCGGGAAAGAATTATCGGCCTCCCGTCGCATCTCAAGAGGAGGCCGCTCTCCAAAGGAAAGGCGGAGAGGAACTCAGGGTCGTGCCACCATTCCAGAGTCCCCAGATGTCTCAGTCCATTCCAGGGAAACCTGTTTTCCGTGCACTGCCTCGACTTTCAAGCCGAGGATTGACTCACACCACGGTGACACGTGGGACAGCCCTGTGGGAAACCCTCTTGGGAAAGCCTCGTGGAAAGCTTCGAGGGAAAGCCACCGATCCCTTGATCCACTCGAAGGGAAGCGTGACACTGCTGCTACAGCTGGGGAGGAAAGCACATGTGCATGCCCCCACTCGAGACAAGGACTGACTCCCCTGGGAGACTCCAGAAGTACCCAAGATCCATGTCAGCACTGGGAGAGGAATCCTCAGGTTCCGGCACTGACTCCACACAAGGTTTTAGGCCCCAGCATCGACGGGAGAGGAAACCCGAGAGGTCCCCATGAGGCCCCGAGGAACTCGCATGGGGACTGGCCTTTTCCTGAGGCCACCAGAGCGGGTCCCTGAGGTCCCCGTCGTATGTCGAGAGCACCTGCCTCAACTCGAGAAAATCCAGGGATTCTCTACTCCAGGCGAGATGAGGGCCATTTCCGCAGAGGCGTCTCGAGGCTAATCACACCTAACCTCTGGAACTTCCAACGGGTCTTTCACACCCTTGCTGCAACTCAAGAAGTTCCCCGACATACCCGTCTCCACTCGAGACGAAGCACGAGAGTCCCGCCTACATCCAGAGGAGCCCCGTTTCTGCCTCCTAGCTCGAGAGGAGGGATCCTTTCCATGCGTGCTCGGGAAAGATTTCCCGGCGTTTCCGTGGCATCTCAAGAGGAGGAACTCTCTACAGGAAAGGCGAGAGGAACTCGAGGGTCGTGCCACCTTCCCAAAGTCCCCCAGATGTCTCAGTCCATTCCAGGGAAACCTGTTTTCCCTGCACTGCCTCGACTTTCAAGCCCAGGATCGACTCACACCACGGTGGCACGTGGGACAGCCTTGTGGGAAAGCCTCCTGGGAAAGCCTCGAGGGAAAGCGACAGTTCCCTTGATCCTCGGGAATGGAAGCGCGACACTGCTGCTACAGCTCGGGAGGAAAGCGCACGTGCATTCCCCCACTCGCAGACGAGGGCTGACTCCACTGGGGAGACTCCAGAAGTACCCCAAGATCCATGTCAGCACTGGAGAGGAATCCTCAGGTTCCAGCACCCACTCCACACAAGGTCTTAGGCCCCGGCATCGACCGGGAGAGGAATCCCGAGAGGCCCCCGAGCAACTCGCAAGGGGAATGACCTTTCCTGAGGCCACCAAAGCGAGTCCCTGAGGTCCCCGTCGTAAGACTAGAGCACCTGCTGCAACTCGAGAAAATCCAGGAGTTCTCCCCTCCCGGCGAGTTGAGGCCCATTTCCGCTGAGGCGTCTCCAGGCTAATCACACCTAACCTCTGGAACTTCCACAGGGTTCTTCACACCCTTGCTGCAATTCAAGAAGTTCCCCGATATACCAGTCTCCACACAAGAAGAAGCACTAGAGTCCCGCCCACATCCAGAGGAGCCCCGTTTCCGCCTCCTGGCTTGAGACGAGGGATCCTTTCCCTGCGTGGTCGGGTAAGAATTCCCGGCGTTCCCGTCGCATCTCAAGAGGAGGCGCTCTCCACAGGAAAGGCGAGAGGAACTCCAGGTTCGTGCCACCATTCCCAGAGTCCCCCAGATGTCTCAGTCCATTCCAGGGAAACCTGTTTTCCCTGCACTGCCTCGACTTTCAAGCTGAGGATCGACTCACACCACGGTGGCACGTGGGACAGCCCTGTGGGAAAGCCCTGGGGAAAGCCTCGAGGGAAAGCCACTGATCCCTTGATCGACTCGACGGGAAAATATGACACTCCTGCTACAGCTCGGGAGGAAAGCGCACGTGCATGCCCCCACACGAGACGAGGACTGACTGCCTTGGGGAGACTCCAGAAGTACACCATGATCCATTTCAGCACTGGAGAGGAATCCTCAGTTTCCGGCACCGACTCCACACAAGGTCTTAGGCCCCGGCATCGATGGAGAGGAATCCCGAGAGGCCCCGAGCAACTCGCAAGGGGACTGGCCTTTCCTGAGGCCACCAGAGCGGGTCCCTGAGGTCCCCCGACGTAAGTCGATAGCACCTGCCGCAACTCGAGAAAATCCAGGAGGTTCTCCCCTCCAGGCGAGATGAGGCCCATTTCCGCTGAAGCGTCTCCAAGCTAATCACACCTAACCTCTGGAACTTCCAAAGTGTTCTTCACACCCTTGCTGCAACTCAAGAAGTTCCCCGACATACCCGTCTCCACTCGAGAGGAAGCACGAGAGTCCCGCCCACATCCAGAGGAGCCCCGTTTCGCCCTCCTAGCTCGAGAGGAGGGATCCTTTCCCTGCGTGGTCGGGAAAGAATTCCCGGTCATTCCGTCGCATCTCAAGAGGAGGCGCTCTCCACAGGAAAGGCGAGAGGACTCCAGGGTCCACCATTCCCAGAGTCCCCCAGATGTCTCAGTCCATTCCAGGGAAACCTGTTTTCCTGCACTGCCTCGACTTTCAAGCCGAGGATCGACTCACACCACGGGGGGCACTTGGACAGCCCTGTGGGAAAGCCTCGTGGGAAAGCCTCGTGGAAAGCCTCGCAAAGCCACTGATCCCTTGATCACGCGAAGGGAAGCGGCGACGCTGGTGCCACAGCTCGGAAGAAAGCGCACCGTGCATGCCCCCCATTCGAGACGAGGACTGACTCCCCTGGGGAGACTCCAGAAGTACCCAAAGATCCATGTCAGCATTGAAGAGGAAACCTCAGTTCCAGCACTGACGCACACAAGGTCTTAGGCCCCAGCATCGACGGGAGAGGAATCCCGAGAGGCCCCAGAGCAACTCCCATGGGACTGGCCTTTCTGAGGCCACCAGAGCGGTCCCTGAGGTCCCCGTCGTAAGTCGAGAGCAAATGCCACAACTCGAGAAAATCCAGGAAGTTCTCCCTTCCCGGCGAGATGAGCCCATTTCCGCTGAGGCGTCTCGAGGCTAACCACACCTAACCTCTGGAACTTCCAAAGTGTTTTCACACCCTTGCTACAACTCAAGAAGATCCCCGACATACCCGTCTCCCACTCGAGAGGAAGCACGAGAGCTTCCCGCCCACAT